>NC_057388.1:45113746-45323833 GCF_019320065.1 Cervus canadensis
ACAAAAAAGATCTTCACGATCCAGATATCACGATGGTATGATCACTCACCTAGAGCCAGACATCCTGGAATGTGAAGTCAAGTGGGCCTTAGAAAGCATGACTGTGAACAAAGCTAGTGGAGGTGATGGAATTCCAGTTGAGCTACTTCAAATCCTAAAGGATGATGCTGTGAAAGTGTTGCATGAAATATGCCAGCAAATTTGGAAAACTCAGCAGTGGCCACAGGACTGGAAAAGGTCCGTTTTCATTCCAATCCCAAAGAAAGGCAATGCCAAAGAATGCTCAAACTACCGCACAATTGCACTCATCTCACATGCTAGTAGAGTAATGCTCAAAATTCTCCAAGCAAGGCTTCAGCAATACGTGAACCGTGAACTTCCAGATGTTCAAGCTGGTTTTAGAAAAGGCAGAGAAACCAGAGATCAAATTGCCAACATCTGCTGGATCATCGAAAAAGCAAGAGAGTTCCAGAAAAATGTATATTTCTGCTTTATTGACTATGCCAAAACCTTTGACTGTGTGGATCACAATAAACTGTGGAAAATTCTGAAAGAGATGGGAATACCAGACCATCTGACCTGCCTCTTGAGAAACCTATATGCAGGTCAGGAAGCAACAGTTAGAACTGGACATGGAACAACAGACTGCTTCCAAATAGGAAAAGGAGTATGTCAAGGCTGTATATTTTCACCCTGCTTATTTAACTTATATGCAGAGTACTTCATGAGAAACACTGGGCTAGATGAAGCACAAGCTGGAATCAAGATTGCCAGGAGAAATATCAATAACCTCAGATATGCAAATGACATCACCCTTATGGCAGAAAGTGAAGAGGAACTAAAAAGCCTCTTGATGAAAGTGAAAGAGGAGAGTGAAAAAGTTGGGTTAAAGCTCAACCTTCAGAAAACTAAGATCATGGCATCTGGTCCCGTCACTTCATGGGAAATAAATGGGGAAACAGTGGAAACAGTGTCAGACTTTACTTTTCTGGGCCCCAAAATCACTGCAGATGGTGATTGCCACCATGAAATTAAAAGACATTTACTCCTTGGAAGGAAAGTTATGACCAACCTAGATAGCATATTAAAAAGCAGAGACATTACTTTGCCAACAAAGGTCCGTCTAGTCAAGGCTATGGTTTTTCCAGTGGTCATGTATGGATGTGAGAGTTGGACTGTGAAGAAAGCTGAGCGCTGAAAAATTGATGCTTTTGAACTGTGGTGTTGGAGAAGACTCTTGAGAGTCCCTTGGACTGCAAGGAGATCCAACCAGTCCATCCTAAAGGAGATCAGTCCTGGGTGTTCATTGGAAGGACTGATGCTGAAGCTGAAACTCCAATACTTTGGCCACCTCATGTGAAGAGTTGACTCATTGGAAAAGACCCTGATGCTGGGAGGGATTGCGGGCAGGAGGAGAAGGGGACAACAGAGGATGAGATGGCTGGATGGCATCACCGACTCGATGGACATGAGTTTGAGTAAACTCCGGGAGTTGGTGATGGACAGAGAGGCTTGGCATGCTGCGATTCATGGGGTCGCAAAGCGTCGGACATGACTGAGCGACTGAACTGAACAGAACTGAACTGAAAGTGAGGGTCATTTGCACGTAGAAGGTAAGAACTAAGGGATCCTGGGTCTTTTTTGGGGTTGATGAGCATATTCTAAAACTCATTGGGATGATGGATACACAACTCCACCCAGTATTTAATTAATATACTAAAAAGTATATTCAAAATAAAATGTACATTGAATTGTACATTTTAAATGGGTGAATTATATCTCAATAAAGCTGTTTTTAAAACCTGTATATGAGCCATTACATATAAAGTCAAATAATTTTCAACAAGAGTGTCAAGCCCATTTAATGAGGGAAAAGAGCATCTTGCTAATAAATTTTGTCAGGGAAGCTATATATGCATATATTAAACAATTAATATGGACCCTTATCTTACACAATATATAAAATTAAATCAAAATATATCAAAGATCTGAAACCTTAAAACTTCTAGAAGAAAACACAGGGATAAGCCTTCAATGCATTGGATTTGGCAATGATTTCTTGGATATGTCACTGAAAAAACAGGCAACAAAAGTGAATATATTAAGATAAATTTTACTACATCTAAATTTAAAAGTCATTTACACCAAAGGACACAAGCAACGTAGTGAAAAAGAAACCTTCAGAACAGGAGAAAAAGATATGTAAATCATATACCTGCTAAGAGGTTAATATCCAGAATATATAAAGAACCCCTAAAACTTAAAAAATAACCCAATTTAAAAGTGGACAAAGGATTTGAATAATCATCTCTCCAAAGAAGATAGGAAAGGACCCACAAACATGTGAAAAGATGCTCAATATCACTAACATTAGGGAAATGCAAATCAAGACCACAATGAGGGACTTCCCTGGTGGTCCAGTGGCTAAGACTCCATACTCCCAATCAATGAAGGAGGCCCGAGTTCAATTCCTAGTCAGGGAACTAGATCCTGCATGGCCACAGTGAAAACTGGACATCCCATGTGCCAAGAATTTAAAGCAAAGTCTCAAAAGAATATTTGTACACCCATGTTCATAGCAGCATTATTCACAACAGCCAAAAGTGGAAGCAACCCAAATCTCCATTAGTAGATGAATGGATAAACAACATGTGGTATCTACATGCAATGGAATATCATTCAGCCTTAAAAAGGAGTGAAATTCTGATATATGCTATAGCATCAGTGAACTTTGAGGACATTACACTAAGTAAAATAAGCCAGTCACAGAATGAAATATACTGCCTTATTCTACTTGATTAAGGTATCTTGAGTCACCAAATTCATAGAGACAGAAAGTAAACCCCTTGCAAGGGGTTGGAAGGAGAAAGAAAAACAGTGTTATTCAGGAAAGGGGGCCATAGAGTTTCAATTTTGCAAGATGAAAAATTCTGGATATTTGCTATACAACAATGTGGACATACCTAACATTACTGAATCATAGACTTAAAAATGGTAAGATGGCAAAGTTTATGTTTATTTTACTACAATTAAAAATAAAATAATTAACAAATCCATATTATTGGGCAGAATGTGGTGATTGATCCCTCGTTCACTGGCATAACTGTTACTTGAAAAAAAAAACAGATGTTAATTGCAGACCCTTGCTTCCCAGGTGGCGCTAGTGGTAAAGATCCACCGGACAATGCAGGAGACACAAGAGACTGGGGTTCGATCCCTGGGTCGAGAAAACTGCCTGGAAAAAGGAATGGCAGCCCACCCCAGTATTCTTGCCCAGAGGATCCCATGGACAGAGGAGCCTGGTGGGATAAAGTCTGTGGGGTCGCAGATTTGGACACGACTGAAGTGACCTCAGAGCAGCATGCACTACTAGTTCAAGGTAGCTTTGTGTTTATTTTTAATCAGAATGGTATGCAGCATATGCTATCTGCTGGACTTAGTGTTTTCTAAGAAGGTTTCTTTTTTAATTCATTTATAATATGACTAGTGTCCAGCAGATATTAACAAAGTTACTCAAAATCAGTGTTTTTTTCTGTTTATGGGGCATGGGCGGAAAGTAGGACATGTCATACATGATTCCCTCATACAGGCATATGGTTTTGTTTTTTTTGTCTTTATTAAATGAAAAATTATTTAAATTCTATAGTGCTTTACAGTTTTCAGAAGGTTTGCATACATGATTTCATATAATTTTATAATAACACTTTTTCCCCTACCCCATCTTGCCCCTCCTCCCTCCCTCCTCCCATTGGTAACTAGTTTGTTCTCTGTATCTGTGAGTCTGCTTCTTCTTTGTTCTATTCATTAGTTTGTTGTATCTTTTATATTCCACATAAAAGTGATCACATATGGTAATTGTCTTTCTCTGTCTGACTTATTTCACTTAGCAGAAGAAGCAACTCCAGAATCCCTACAACCCAAAATGGCTCTTTCCACCTGACAACCTACCCAAATCGAGCTTAGCTTCCCCTCAGTCTACTTCCTTGTCACAAGGGCTCTTTCTCCCTTTTGTCTTGGACTGCACAGCCAGGTATGGGCTAGTATTGTGTTTCAGCAGCCTTATGCCAATGCCCATCAAGAAGTGGGGAGTTGTTGACCTTCTAACATTTTTATTTTGAATTAGCAGAAGAAACATTAGAATCTTCCTCATTGAGGGCAGAAGGTTCAAGAAAACCAGGGTCTCCTTCTTCCAGATTCCTCATCTGCATTCTTTTGCTTGCCGACTTCTCTGCACACTCTCAGTTCTCCTGAGCTTGCTGGCACCTGCTCCCTGCTCTGGCTCATTCCCTGCTTGGTTCCCCTTTGTCTCCTGATCCTCTGCTTGGGCTTACCTGCACACTCGGCCATGAGTGGTGTCAATAGGTGGATCTCCACTCCAGATTACACACAAGATTCTAGACACATCTAGCTCCTCCCCTCTTCGTGATTGGCCTCAAAGCTACAGCTGTTCCCTGGCCTATCGCTTCCAGAGATAGGTATGCATTAGAATCACCAGTGTGAATATCTGGAAGTTTTAAAAATAAATAGATGGCTTCTGAATTAGCAGTTCTAGGAGTGGGTCTCAGCACTGTGTCTTGTTAAAAGGACCCCAGGGATGGGGAGGGGACATATATAAACCTATGGCTGACTCACGTTGTTCGGCAGAAACTAACACAATTCTGTAAATCAACTGTCCTTCAATTGAAAAATAAATTTTAAAAAAAAGGACCCCAGAGAAATCTGATGATGTGAATGGAACACATGTTCCAGCCTTTGCTGATTAGCCTTCAGAATCACTCTGCTCTCTTATCCCCTTGCTGTTGTTATTGTCTAGTCACTAAGTCACATCTAACTCTTTGTGACCCCATGGACTATAGCCTGCCAAGCCCCTCTGTTTATGGGATTTTTCAGGCAAGAATACTGGAGTGGGTTGCCATTTTCTCCTCCAGAGGATCTTCCTGACTCAGGGATTGAACCCAAGTCTCCTACATTGCAGGCAGATTCTTTACTACTGAGCCACTGGGGAAGCCCCTCTCATCCTCTTGGAGTCCCTGAAGTCACAGTTTTTGTTTATAGAGGGGCAAATGTAATAAAATATTTCATTTAAATTGGGAGTAAGTTCTTTCTACCCCATGGCCCTTCTATCATTAAGACTAGACTATGGGACTAAGGACTAGTGACCCTAAGACAGACAGATCATGGCAGACAAAAGACAGATTTGGGGCTCATGTATTTCCAAAAAAAAGATCCTTGAAATTAATACCAAAGAGAATATATTGCAAAACCAAGGAATTCAACAGCAAGAACAAGAGTACATTCTTTGGGTGTCTGTTCATATCCAAAAAGTTAAGAACTTCGTGCATCAACTTTATGCCATAAGCAGAAAAGCTGAGAAGATTCCTTGATTAAGGACTTAAAGTAAGTCCAGCAACAAGAGACAGAGGAGATTTAGTCTCTGACCTTGTGCTTCACCTCCACTCAGCATAGCCACAGGAGAGGACCCAAGTCACATCCCAGGGAAGCCTGGGGAGGCAGGAGACTTTCCAGAGAAGCCTTCAGGGTCAACAACATGCAGCAGCAGCTAAGCAACAGAAATGGCATCATGTTGTGTCGTCCAAGAGGGCACATGCTGGTCTTCTAAGTCCCCTTTAGATCCAGAGGGACAAGTAGACTTCCCAAGGTTTCCCATGCTGCCAGGAGAGTTGCAGCAAGGCAGAAAGAGGGATGATGGATGAGAAGGGGCTCTGTGGCCACAAGGAGAGGATACCATCAGAAGGAGAAGCCTGTATGACACAGGCTGGCGTCTACAGCCAGACCCCTGGTTTCCATAGCACAATGGAGCTGCTGACCAAAGACCAGACCATTACATCTCAGAAGAGGCTGGAGAGGACACAGAACCATCAGGATCTGATGCCCCTTCCTGCAAATGCCTTAAGCTCTTCTCCCCATCTCACCTGTCCATTCCCTTTCCCAACCCCCACCCCACCCCCATAAATAAAACTCCAGGAGATGGGAGAGACAGTTCTCTGAAAGAAATGAGAAATCACTGAAGTGACTGAATCTGATGGGAAATAACTAGGTCACATTTTTGCCATCAGCAGAAATGGGAGCTTGAGGTAAGATTAATAACGGAGGGAGAATGTTGTATGCCTGAGATCAGCAGGGAATAGTCATTCCGAGCTGATACACAAGAAACTAATAACAGTCTGAATCTCATACATTCAGTATAAATATGATGATTCTTAATAGTACATTAGTTGGACACTTTGAAATACTCGGCGTAAATATGCTGACAGAGGTTCTCTGGGCAAGTCTTGATTCCAAAGGGAGGTAAGAGCTGCTGGGAATTTATAAAAGCTGGCTTAGCAGAAGGCTGGTTTAGCAACAGACAGCAGTGTGTTCAGGAATCCTGTGAATCATTTTCATCAGAAGCCCAAATTTGTACAGAGATGTCATTAGTGCTAATAACTTTTGAACTATTATTCTGGGCCATGGTTTATCAGATAGAGTGGCAGCTATTGTCAGATTTTTAAAAATTAGATTTTCAAGTATAGATTTTAAAGCTAATTTGGAAGATCTTACATGGTCTAGAGCTGTGTTCTTCAGACTTCCTTATCAATCCATCAATCTGAGCAAATAGACCCAACAATTGTGTGCATGCAGCCCCAATACTGCTAACTTGGGGAGGGGAGGGGCTTGAGTAAACCCCTGGCAAACTGACTACAGATCCTTGGTTCTTTCACTTTTACCCTCCTATGGATTATTTCATTCCCTCTTCACTCTTCTCAAACCTCTACTTCTCCCCAGGCTTGCTCAGCTAATAATCTTGCCCTTAAATCTCTGATAAAACAGTCATCAAAACAGAAAGTCCACTTCTTCTATCCCCACATCTACTGAGCCACCTACTCTGTGGCCTACACTCCGCTTTCTGTCCAGGTATTAGGGATACTGTCTCTGTCTGAGACCCCAACTTCTTTCCTCTCAACTACCCCATGACATGTCTCAGGTGAGGGCTTTCTTAATTTTTGCACCCCAGATGCCTTGCTGGCCTCATCGAGTCCTGGTTCTGCCTCAAAAGTGTCCACAGCATCCCCAGCATCTCACCATCTCTACCTCTGCTGGTCTCAGCTCCTCCAGAGACATAAACTCACTGGTCTTTTTTGCCATATCACCTGCGCCATCTACTCTCAACACAGCAGTCCTAGTTCTTTCCCAGTGCCAATCAGCTGAGGTCTTTATTCACACAAAATTCTCCAATGACTTCCCCTCTACTCAGAGCAAAATCCAAAGTCCTGGTGGTGGCTGGAAGACATGACATGATCTGGAGGCCAGCAGCCCCTCTGACCGCAGCTCCTGCAACAAGGCCTCCCCACCCCACTGCCGGCCTCCCCTCTGGTCCTTGAACTCATGGAGTCAGGCCCACAGACAGATGCCGCTTTCGCTACCTCCTCTGCCTGAGATGTTCTTCCTCCAGGAATCTGCATGATTCAGCCTCTTTCTTTATATCTCTGCTCAAATTCAATCTTTCATCAAAGAGGCCCTCCCTGACCACTCTGCCAAAAAGAATGGTCCCCTTTATCCTGATATGTTGGTCTTCCACAAGCATGTCATCACCTGGAAGGCTTCATTCTCTCTCTCTTTCCTCCCATCTCCACCCAACTAGAATGTAACATTATGGCACCTCATTTGATTTTTTGCCTGTTAATGTAAAAATGCATCCCCACCACCGGCTACACAGCAGGCCCTCCATAAACGTGTCTTAAATTATTATATGCACACTTATTTATGAGTTATTTTTATGCATGCCAATTGATCCACACATATGGTATTAATAATCTTTATTCCTTAATAAAATTAAGTTCTAATAGTCCTCTTTCTCCTCACCCCTACCTCTGCCTTATTCTATTAAGCTTCCTTAAGCTGGACCATTGTGCCCACCTCACGGACCACCCTTTGTTCCTTGTCACGGTGACCCGCTAGAGGGCCAGTATCATACTGTTCCTTCATGCTCAGGAGGAAAACTGGATGAGAACTATTGGCTCAGAACTTCCTCTGTTATTTTCACCGTAACATTTCAGAAATGGTCTAATGTTCCATCAAAGAAATACAACTATTCTCTAGAATTCTACTTTTAAACCACAAAAATATCTTCCCTCCCCCCCCCAAAACCCCCAATTCCATCACCATTATTCACTAATAATAAATTTATTCAAATCTGAATTAAAAATTAGGGGAAAAATCACTTTTATATATAAGCATGTTCATACTGGTATACAGTATATGTGCAGATAAAAATGTTTCTACTTATATAAATGCATATACATGTCCATCAACCTAGCAACTTTGCATATAGGCTTCCTTTAAAAAAAAAAAAAAGCTGTAAAAATTAACACCAACTGTTAACACAAAAAAAGCACTTTAAAATGTAGCCTGGATGTTTCAGAATACAAAGCTTTAAGGGTGGTGCTCATCTAATGCAACAATTCTCTGAAAGTTAAGCAAAGATACTTTTCTCCCCTGTGGTTTCTTTTTGTGAATATAATGAGTCCTGGCTACCCCTCACCCACTCGTGCTTTGCGACCAGAGGCTTGATCATCTCCCATCTTTAGGCTTCATGCAAAAACAATGGGAGCCATGAGAATGGTGGCCACAGAAGCAAATGCCTGGCATTTTATCAGGGAGTGTATAGAGGTAAATGGCCTGGGGGTAGCGGTGGGGAGAGAGGGTGGGGATCGGAGAAGGCCTGATTTGTCCAGAAGAAAAAGAGATGATGCCTATTTCCTCCACGGAGAGGATGTTATATGAGGTGAGAGTCAGTGCAAATCAAGATTTCCACTGGCGGTGGGAGGTAGTATATAGACGAGCATTCAGGGTGTGGGAAAAGGGAAATCGCACCTAATTTCTTTCCTGCTTTTACAGTTTTGAAGGCACAGTCAACCTAACTTTGTGCCAGCCTCTTTTCCTTTTCTTTCTAATTAAAGGGCAGCACCAAGGGATAAGTGTGGCCAGAACAAAACCATGAGCACTGGGATGCTTATAGGAATGAGGGGGCGACTGAGACATTCTGAACAGCCAGCCTTCACCAGAATTGAACACAGGTGGTCCTCGAATTGGCTTTTATTTGCTTCATCTGTCTGGTCCTCAGGTCCTCACTTCTGCTTTCTAAGTGCGTTTACCCAGCCTGTATCTTCAACAGGCCCTCAAGGTGCCAAAGCTTAGAAGGCCCATGGAGTGGGATGGGGGGTATTATTCTAACTATTCTGTTGAAAAAACAAGATGTAGACTCAAATTTGCACTAGGCCTGTGAACAACACATACCCACACCCACCCCACCCACCCACACACACTACTTACACCACCACCACCCCTCCCTGCCCCATCTCCACCCCCACCTTTCCCACTGCCTAGCCAGACAGTAAGACTAGACTTGACTAAACTAGACTCCTCCACACTTATCTAGCAGCTACCCCCTCCAACTTCCCCTCTTCTTTGGGCCTCTCTCCATGTGCCCAAGGACAGGGGACAAGAAAAGAAAATCAAGCCAAGTCAAGAACCTCCCCACCCCCCACCCACCCCAGACTGTCTCCATCGCTGGTGCTTTGGAGCCGGCTTGTACGGCTGGCTGGAGCATCCCGTCCAAATCCACCAGCATGGTGGTGATCACCAGGGTAGTCAGCAGGCAGCCTGAAGGCAGCTGGAAGGGTGGGCATGTTTACAGAGAAATCAAAACGTTACAAATCAGAGTGCAGGTTCTTTGGGGCAGCCAGTTGTGAAACTTACCAGGACACCATTGCTCTCAACCCAAATATTTGCCTGGGTACTTTAAATGTCTAGGTGTCCTCATAGCTATTTCTGAAAGCACAGGCCCAAATTTAAGTCTGGTGCTCCTGGCAACATGAATGTTTAGTATTTCTGGGTAATGCTGGAAAATCAGTAGCAAGAGGGAAACTCCACTCTAAAAAGTTTTTTTTTTTTTTCATTGAAATGGTTTTTCTGGTTTGATGATAATAGGCTGGGAAAATACAGAAAAGAATAAAGAATGTAAAAATCTGTACTGTAAGTTTACTGTCTTAGAACGGAACAGTGCTGTTGTTTTTATACAGATCTTTCCAGGTGTGTGTATCTGTGTCATGTAACCTCTTTTTTATAGGTTATTATTTTTACAAAATAATACTTATCTGTAAAAAAATTTTTTTGCTTATTTGTAAATATTCATTTTCAAAAACAATGCTTGTTCCTTGACACAAATTTCAAGCAATATCATTGAAATAAAAAGTTAAAGACCCATACTCAACCCTTCTCACTTACGTCAAACTCCTACTACCCCATGTGAACATTGTTCATGGTTTGTGGAATATTCTAGACCCTTCCCAGATGATCAGACCTTTAAAAAAAACAAAGGCTATATCCTATATAAATACTGTCTCACAATCTGATTTTCCCTCAATAAAATAGTACCATATCAATACATATAGATTTGTCTGAGTCTTTTAATTATTGTAGAGTTTTGTAACAGGAGCATACTACATCTTATCTAAGGGTAACTGAGCAGGGCTCTATGGGACTTCCCCAGAACAGGACTCTCCCCAGTGTCCTCTGCCTGCTTTCTGAAAAATTTTGGTCAAAGAATAAATTTAATCAGAGAAATGAGAAAATGCAGAAGGGAAAACAGTCAAGGAAGACAAAATAATAATAGTTATAATTAAACAAACTCAAGGACCTTTGGTTCCTCCTCAAGGGCTATAAATAATATTCTGAGCCATGTCCTTTGAGCTCTTTTGCGGATACTGAGACCACCACCAGGCAGAGAAATTGTATGCTGCCCACAAGCACATGGACCCCCAGATGGATCAGAACTAGATGGTTGATGATGTTAATTCCCATGTGTCTCACCATCAGCCATTCAGGAGAATGTCCACAAGCTGATCATGCACCCCACAACCTCCCTCCCTCACTCTTCTTTAAAAATCTTTCCCTGGAAGCCATCGGGGAGCTCAGACTTTTTGAGCACTAGCTGTCCCCAATTCTTTGTACAGCACATTACAAGAAATGCTGCACTTTCCTTCCCCACAACCCCATGTCAGTAGCTAGACTTTACTGTGCACAGACAAGGGGACTCGAGTTTGGTTCAGCGACAGAAGTATTCCTCTATTGGTGCAGACATTTGTCATCTTCTCCCATTCTTCCTTCATCTATTTATTCCTTTTTGCTATCAAAAATAATGCTGCAGTGAGCATCCACACTTCAAACACCAGTTTGAGAGCTCCCCTTCATCTATTGCTGTTTATAAGTGAAGAGAGGTGAATTTACACAAATGGGTGATCAGGCTCTCCCCGGAGCCGGGGAGTCTTGCTTCTCATGAAGGAGGGTTCATTGCAGGTTCTCTGTTAATGGACAGCGGGCTTCATTAGGCTGCTTCCTCTGAGGTTCATGGTCGGGGAACAGCCAATATTGGAAGAACACTGGGCAAAATTTTCTTGCATGAGTTGTTCTTTCTCTTAGTGCTTGGTGTGGACATCTGGTAGCAGTTCAAGCCCAGTTCTGTTTATTCATCAGAACCAACACCCATCCTAAGAGCCCTCTCCTCTCCGGACAAATCCTTTATTTCCTATTAACCAGATGCAGTCACTTGAGCCACAGAGGGCATGAAAATAAAAATATTAGCATTATTTCTATGTCACTGTTAACCATGATTATGATAGAAATAATCCACATCAGCATGCTATAATATTGGTTTTATTCTTAAATGTTGTAATCTCTGAGAGGAAAATTATCTTTATTTGAAAAAGGTCAAAAATGAAAATACAAGTTACAAGTCTTTGCTAGAAAATCATGGGAAATGGATTAGATAAAACTATATGGAGAAGGTATCAATTAAAAATAGAAATCTAAAAACAGAGAAGGAAAGATAGAAAGAGCCACGGTATAGTAAACTTTACTATAAAAATGAGCTTCAGGGATCTGTATAATAACTGTTCCCTAAAATTCAAGATGCTGTTAAGTCATCAGTTAATTCTGCTTTTAAGCAATGACACATGGTTCTGACCAATTACCTTTAATTTTTCACAGTTTGAATTATTAGTTGCCTTCATGGTATAGCAGTCATAATAATCAAACTGGGGCATTATTGTATATCTTCTCAGTGTGACTTTGAGCCTTAGTTTCCTCATCATTAAAATGAGGAGACACACACAATTTCCAGCTCTCAAATGCTATATATACCCTTCAGAGAGAGGCATTTCATTTATTTCCTTATTATCCCCATTATTTCTGAATACTCATATGCCAAAATGGCCTGTGCATGCCAGAAAAATTACCATGAAGAAAATCACAACCTAAATTGGTAAAACTCAGGTAATGTAAACAAATTCACATGAATTCTTAGGTATTATCTAATTCAACGCTGTATGTATATTCCCTTTTGTCAATATAACTTTAGAAAATTCTCCAACTTTCCCCCAGAAAAGTCCCTTTTGAATCCAGTGACTGAGAAAACACATTATATAAAACCACTAGGATGCATTCTATAATGTTTTTAAATTGAAAATCTATTTCATTTATCATATATAACTGAAAAAATAATAATAATTCACATCACTAATATGAAGACAATGCTTGAGGTGTATATGATCTCACAGACCCAGTAACCAGTGTCTTTGTCCTCTCGCTAACCCCACCTCAGTGGTCTTCAGCCCACATGTCAAGAACTACTCCTCTACAACCTGCCACCACAAGATAACTTTAGAGGTAAAGGGACTTTCAGTTCAGTTCAGTTGCTCAGTCGTGTCCGACTCTTTGTGACCCCATGAATCACAGCACGCCAGGCCTCCCTGTCCATCACCAATTCCCGGAGTTTACTCAAACTCATGCCCATCGAGTCAGTGATGCCATCCAGCCATCTCATCCTCTGTCGTCCCCTTCTCCTCCTGCCCCCAATCCCTCCCAGCATCAGGGTCTTTTCCAATGAGTCAACTCTTCACATGAGGTGGCCAAAGTATTGGAGTTTCAGCTTCAGCATCAGTCCTTCCAATGAACACCCAGGACTGATCTCCTATAGGAAGGACTGGTTGGATCTCCTTGCTGTCCAAGGGACTCTCAAGGGTCTTCTCCAACACCACAGTTCAGAAGCATCAATTATTTGACCCTCAGCTTTCTTTGTAGTCCAACTCTCACATCCATACCTGACCACTGGAAAAACCATAGCCTTGACTAGACGGATTTTTGTTGGCAAAGTAATGTCTCTGCTTTTTAATATGCTATCTAGGTTGGTCACAACTTTCCTTCCAAGGAGGAAGCATCTTTTAATTTCATGGCTGCGATCACCATCTGCAGTGATTTTGGAGCCCCAAAAAATAAAGTCTGACACTGTTTCCAATGTTTCCCCATCTATTTCCCATGAAGTGATGGGATCTGATGCCATGATTTTAGTTTTCTGAATTTGAGCTTTAAGCCAACTTTTTCACTCTCCTCCTTCACTTTCATCACGGGGCTTTTTAGTTCCTCTTCACTTTCTGCCATAAGGGTGTGTCATCTGCGTATCTGAGGTTACTGATATTTCTCCCGGCAATCTTGATTCCAGCTTGTGCTTCTTCCAGCCCAGTGTTTCTCATGATGTACTCTGAATATAAGTTACTTTACTGAATACAATTTCCAGTACTCTCATTTTACCAGATATTAGCTATGGACTATCCAAAAATTATCAATAGCAGAACTAAAGCTAGAACTCACATGTCTGGATTCCTTGTTCCCTTACTATTCTGGAATATGGCCAATCATCCCCTTTGTAGTAGGTTCTATGGGTGCCCTATCCAGACTCCATTTACCTGGCCAACGCCTCCATCCTCCAAAACTGTCGAGTGTTGCTGCTGACAGCTCACAGTTATACCCTTTACCCGGGAATTGCCTTCAGCAGAGCTGAGTTTCCTGGAGATGCTCATGAGGGCAATGCCTCTCCCGTCTCCCCCATGGGCAGTCCACAGGCAATGATGTAATGGCTTCAGAACTTCCTGTGGGGTCAGGTTGAGATTAGACTTTAGTTGAACTTCAAATTTAGTTGAAGCTCAGCTTCTTCTCTGGCCGTATCTTGCTTCCCTATTCTTCTGTAGTTTCCTCCTGAGAGGACATTCTCAATAAATCACTTGCACAAGAATCTCCATTTCAGGCTTTGCTTCTAAAGAACATGACCTAAGACCCTCATTTCCAAAAACAGAGCTGACACCCGTACGAGGCTTGCTATTCTGTCTTGATATAGCTCGAATCTTTAGAAAGGTTTTTTTATTATTATTTTACTAAGGTTACACCTGCCTCTATAATTTCCACCCATGGTTCTATGTAGAATAAATCTCATCCCTGTCCAAATGACAGTCCCTCAGATATTTGAAAGGGGAAGAACACCATGTCTTCCTTAAATCTTTTTTCTGGGATGTGAGGGAAAAAACAAATTTTTAAAAAAATCACAGAATGACATTTTAACTTAAGGTAATGTCTGAAAACAGACATTTCATGAAGCAAAATGATGGAACATCAACCAGAAGAGAATTTTAAGAAGGTTATGTTCAAATCCTCTGGGGAAGTGAAGCTATAATGCAGTATAGAATTGAGGAGGAGACCAACCCTCAGGGGGAAAAAAAAGACAGAAATTACTTAAAAACACACACAATGAATAACCAAAAGAATTCCATGGAAGAGAAATCTCATAATTCTCAGGATAAAATATCATAGAAATAGGTCACAGAGAAACTCTGGAACTCAAATGTCAATGCACAAACATATATATATATGTGTGTGTGTGTGTTTCTATATATATATATATAGAATATATCTTATGTTTCTATATATAAGATACACATATCTTACATATATAAGAAGTATATATATATATATATATAAGATACATATATCTTATATATATATATAAGATTTTTAGATAAGTAATAGTAAACAGTGTCTCAGAAACATCAAGACATTGATAAGATGCATACAATACAATATAGGAATATAACTTGTGCAAAGGGAAAATGTTTCAACGAAGGGATAAGATAGGAAAACTGTGTCAGAATGTCTACATGGGGATACACTGTTCTATTCTAGGCATGCATTTCATAAAAAAAAAAAAAATGTATATGTTCCCATGGAAGTTCAAAATATGAGGGCAGAAGCATTTAAAAGAAAACAAACCCTGAAATAAAACTACTATCTTCATGAGAAAATAATAGAGATACCCAGCCAGATGAAAGTTTTAAAAATGCTGAACAGTATTTTGTGGGGACTTTATAATTTTAAACATGCTTTCTCAAATTTTTATAACTTTTACACCCTCACAGTAACCCTAGCAGATGAGTAATGTGTTATCACCATTTTATGGAAGTTATGTGAGGTTAATTATAATTTGCAAATCACCCAACTCTTAAACGGTAGATCTAAGGCTTGAGCACTAGTCTTCTCACTCTAAAGTCAATGTTCTTGCCACCTCACCACTCTGGCTTCTAACACACAAAGCAAAACTACTGAAGCATTGGCCATCTGGACCCTGGTGGTGGTTTTATGCTATTAACAACATCCTACGGTTGCCATGTATATTACCACAAACTAGGTGGCTTAAAACAACAGAAATGTATTGTCTCACAGTTTGGCAACTAGAAGTCGAAATTTAAGGTGTTGGCAGGGTCATGCCGCCTCTGAAGGCTCTAGGGAAGAATCCTTCTTGTCTCTTTCTAGCTTCTGGCATTGACTTGCAATTCTTGCCATTCTTTGACTTGTAGACACATCACCCCAATCTTGGCCTGCAAGGCCTTCACATGGTGTTCTCCCTGGGTCCAAATTTCCCTCTTCTTATAGGAACACTAATGACACTGAATTTATTCCCCCACCCCCACCCCAGTCCAGTAGGATTTAACTTGATTATATCTGCAAAGACCCTGTTTTTCCATAAGGTCACATCCACAGGTTCCAGGTAGACATAAATTTGAGGGGACATATTCAACCCAGGTAGCACTAGTGCTAAAGAACTCACCTGCCAGTACGAGAGACATAAGAGTCAGGGGTTCGATTCCTGGATTGGAAAGATCCCCTGGGGGAGGGCATGGCAACCCACTCCAGTATTCTTCCCTGGAGAATCCCATGGACAGAGGAGTCTGGCGGGCTGCAGCACATGGGGTTGCAAAGAGTCAGACATGACTGAGCGACTTAGCACACAGCTCAGCTTTCAAGTCCGCACACGGCAGGATGAGTGACCTGTTCTTGGCCTGTGTTGCTGAAAATTTTCCCTCCGAAGGGAAAGAAAGAAATTATTTTTAAACTTTTATTCTGGATTCCAGTTTGACTGACGAGAAGAAAGAGGTTTCAAATGTCAAAACAAGGAAGCCTTGGAAGAAAGTGGCCTTGATATTGCACAACAGTGAAAAAGGTAATGGTCAGGCCTTCAGAAATGGGGCTTCAAAAAAAAATAAATAAATAAAATAACAAGGAGATATATTCAAAAGAGGGATGTGGACTTTAAAAATAGAATTCATTCATTCTATTATTATAAAAAAATAGATAACTGTGGAGGAAGAAAACATGTTGCCTGGAAAGCAAATCTAATAAGTATCAATAGTCTCTCATAATTGACCAAAACTGAAGTCCTGGGGTTGAAACGAAAAAATCAACAGTGTAAATAGAGAGGTGGCCTTAGAATAGATGGCTCTCTGAGAGGAATTGGATGAAACACTGGATCTGGAATCATAAGACGTCAAATTCCTATGGCCCAGAGGGGTCTCTGATGAGTTCAGAAAGATGGGTGGAAGTGGACAGAGTCATGAGTGAGAAGAAAAAGAAGAAAACATAAAAACTAGAGTAAATAATATGAGAAAATAAAGGGCCAAAATAAGTTGGGACTAAGATAAACACTGAAGAAAACAAGAGAGCTGTTGTTCTTTTTAATCTCTGTAGTCAGGAAAAGATCAGAGAAGGAATAGGCATGCTATCTCTCAGGTAGTATAAACTTAACAAATAACAGCACAACAAAAGAACTATTCAATTTTCTGCTTTATCAATTTTCTACTCATGAAGCATCAATCTCTCTCGTGGAGAATGAACATCAGTTACAGAACAAACATTATTAAGAGATAATTAAAATGTACATTAGGAAAAGAGATAGATAGTAAGAGAGCCCTCACCCATTCTAAATGAGTTCAACTTCTATCTCAAAGTATGGAGAAAATTTGCATATGAAATCAGACAATTGCTGCTGAGAATGAAGAATAAGAGAGGTATTGAGTGGCTGGAAAATCTCTCTACTCCCAAAAGGGTGAAAGTGTGAGATTTGTATATAAATTAGTGAGCCTCATGCAGATTCCAAGCAAAATTCTAGAATGTATGATTTGTAAACGATACATGATAAGGAATACTGAACACTGGCAATGAGAATGGATTCACTAAAGGCAAGTTATGTCAACCTCATCTCATTTCCTTTCTTAGATTTGGTTGCCCGTGTTTCAAAGAAACACACATGTGCACAGAAAGTGCTCGTTTTAACATAGCATTTACCAATTCTCACAGTGTGTTACTCTTATTGTTAAAATGGAAACATGTAGGTCAGGGGCTAGGAAGATGGTTGGGTAGTTTGCTTCATAGTTAGGAAACCAACCTCACTCAAAGAGTGTTGGTCAAAGGCTTGGCTTCAACATTGATAGAGAATTCAGGGAACTCCAAGAATTTATGATTTGCTCATTCCCATTCAATATAATAGTCAAAAACATGGAGACCAAACAATGTGTGTATGAGTACTTGGAAGACAAAAAAATTTGTTAGGGAGATCTAAAGCACAAGCTCTTCATGTAGAAATCCCCAAACAAAGAAAATGTAAGTTATTTAGAATAAATGTAGGTCCCTGTGCTTAAGCCAAAAAATAAAGAGAATAATAACAATAGCTAACATGTTGAACACTTGCTATGCATTATATCTTCACATGCATTGTACCTGTTTAACCTTACAATAGCCACATTATAATTAGAATAATAACTACTGTTGTTGTTCAATCACTCAGTCATGTCTGACTCTTTGTGACCCCATGGGCTGCAGCACGCCAGTCTTCCCTGTCCTTCGCCATCTCCCAGAGCTTGCTCAAACTCATGTTCATTGAGTTAGTGATGCCATCCAACCATCTCGTCCTCTGTCATCCCCTTCTCCTCCTGCCTACTTTCCCAGCATCAGGGTCTTTTCTAATGAGTCAGCTCTTCACATCAGGTGGCCAAAGTATTGGAGATTCAGCTTCAGCATCAGTCCTTCTAATGAATATTCAGGATTGATTTCCTGTAGGACTGACTGGTTTGATTTCCTGCTGTCCAAGGGACTCTTAAGAGTCTTCTCCAGCAATGCAGTTCAAAAGCATCAATTCTTCAGCATTTAGCCTTCTTTATGGTCCAACTCTCACATCCATACATGACTACTGGGAAAACCATAGCTTTGACCATACAGACCTTTGTCGGCAAAGTAATATCTCTGTTTTTTAATATGCTGTGTAGGTTTGTCATAATTATTATCCTTCACACAGAGGTCAAGGCTCAGAGAGACTAAATAACTTTTGCAAGTTACATAGCTAGTAAGTGGTGGGTCTCAAATCCAGCTCTGCCTAATTTCCAGAGTCTGTGACCCACTCTGTTATTCTCATCAATGCAGGAATGGAGACATGTGGTATAGCCTTTTTTTGAGTTTTAAGTGAAAACACCTAGACAAAAAGCAGCTAATATTGCATAGTAGCCACTCAATAACATCATCTTCTTTCCTTCCATAATATTGAAAATTTATGAGGAACATGATAGTTGAGTTCAAATATTTTAAGAATTGGTAAAACCCATGTAGCTCAAAATGAAAAACTTGGCCTATTTTTAAAAATTACACAGAGACAGATTTTTGTTCAGTAAGGTGAACTTACTTCTCTTTTGGGTCTACTAAGTCATGGAACAAACACCTTGCCCTGGAGTGAGGCCCTTATCAGCCTTTCTCAGGACTGTCTGAGAAGGGGTGCCTGAGCCATGAGGAGAAATCACTAGATTGACTTCTAGGAGTCTTCTGAAGCTAAGATTCAGTAAATAAACTCCAAGTTAAAGAAGTTGTAGTCTAAAGCCTAATTCTTCTGTTCTAACTCTACTTGGGAAGCATGAAACAGTTGGAGCACTTCACTTAATGTGTCATTCATCCTTAGAGTGTCTCTTGGAGGTAGAGCAGTCATTAGTATCTCTGCTTTATTTGATCAGAAAATGGGAGTAACTCCACAGCTCATGTGTGGTGGGCAGGGTGGAAAGGCAGTTCCTTTAGGCATCTGGTAATCTTTCTATGACCTCATTGCTTTCCCAGCACTAATTATCTCAACAGATCTTGCCAAGATTTTTAAAAACCAAATTTAAAAAAGTTAACTTTGAGTCCTTTCTTTAAAGTATATATGTGATATTTATAAGATAACATTCAAGAAAAAAACCTTGTCATTACAATTTCAAATAGACTGAAAGTCATGTTTATTTAAGGCTTTGGGTCATTTACTACCCCTTTGTCAAACATGTACTCATGTGATTCAGACCTCCATCCAAATGGTTTTGTGCAAATCCATCCACAGCCAGTAAATAAGAGCCACGTTTAAACAGAATTTTGCAAAGGCAGTCCTGGAATGTTGGCATGGGCACGGCATGGCATGCTAAGGAAGCTTAGTACTAGAAATCCAGGGTTGTACCCTAGCCCTTGGCCCTGATGCTGGGCCATGTGACCTTGGGCAAGTCTAGTAACTACTCTTGGTTCAATTTCTTGGTTTCTAAAATTTATAAAGTGCTTGAACTACATTGATCTCTAAAGTAGAGATTCCTCTAACTTGTAACATCTCTCTAAGTCTTGGTCTATTAGGAACACTAGCTTACTTGTGACAGCATTTCGTCTTTCACAGAGGAAATGGTTTAGTTTATAATCCCATTGACTTTTTAAAAATTTTATTGGAGTATAGTTGATTTACAGTGTTATTTTAGTTCCAGGTGTACACAAAGTGAATCAGTTATACATATACATATATCCACACTTTTTTAGATTCTTTCCCCATATAGGTTATTATAGAGTATTGAGTTCCTTGTGCTGTATAGTAGGCCCTTACTAGTTCTCTGTTTTATATATAGTAGTGTATACATGTCAATCCTAATCTCCCAAATTATCCCTTTTGCTCTTTCCCTGCTGGTAACCATAAGTTTGTCTTCTGCATCTGTGACTCTCTGTTTTGTAAATAAGTTCATTTGTACAATTTTTTAGATTTCACATATACGTGATACCATATGATATTTGTCTATCAATTTTTAATATTTCATACCTAGGTCCTATCAACCAAAATTCTGCATGATTATTGAGTCTGATTTCAGCAATATTTTTCTCTAATAATCTTAACCAAGTAATTTTTTGGTTGGAATAAATTTAAAAATAGGAAAATAATTTTGTAACTTTTTAACTGTATTCATGTATGTTGATTTAGCAATATGCCTTTTTCCCCCAATGAATTCAACAATGTTAAAATACACTATTACACAAAAGACTCATGAAGGCAGAGAACTTTCTGACATAAATCGCAGCAAGATCTTCTTTGATCTACCTAGTAGAGTAATGGAAATAAAAACAAACAAATAGGACCTAGTTAAACTTAAAAGCTTTTGCACAGCAACAGAAACCACCAACAAAACAAAACAAAAAATCCCCACAGAATGGGAGAAAGTATTTGCAAATGAAGCAACTGACAAGGGATTAATCTCCAAAGTGTACAAACAGCTCATGCAAATCTAAATCAAAAAACAAACAACCCAATCAAAAAATGGGCAGATCTAAATAGACACTTCTCCAGAGAAGACATACAGATGGCCAAAAAGCATATGAAAAGATGCTCAACATCACTAATTATTAGAGAAATGCAAATTGAAACAATAGTTTTCAGTGGTTTCACTACAGATACAGTGGTATCACCTCGCACCAATCAGAATGGTAATCATCAAAAAGTCTACAAACAAATTCTGGACAAGGTGTGGAAAAAAGGGAGCTCTTCTGAACAGTTGGTGGGAATGTAAATAGGTACAACCACTATAGAGAAGAGTATGGGGTTCCTTAAAAAACTAAAAAGATAATTACCATATGACCCAGCAATCCTACTCCTGGACATATATCCAGAGAAAGCCATAATTTGAAAAGATATTTGCAATCCATTGTTCATTGCAGCATTATTTATAATAGGCAAGACATGGAATGAAACTAAATGTCCATCTAGAGAGAAATGGATAAAGAAAATTGTGGTACGTATGTACAATGGAATATTACTCAGCCATTAAAAAGAATGAAATAATGTTATTTGCAGCAATGATGAACCTGGAGATTATCATACTAAGTGAAGTAAGTCAGACAAAAATGACAAATATCATGATATCACTAATATTTAGAATCTCATTTTTTTTAAAAAGTATATAAATGAACTTATTTATAAAATAGAAACAGACTTACAGATACTGAAAACAAATTTATGGTAACCAAAGGGGAAATGTGGGGGGATGGATAAATCAAGAGCTTTGGGATTAACATACACATACTACTATATATAAAATAGATAACCAACAAGCACAGGTAATTTTATAAAAAAACACCACAAATTCTGTGATAACTTATATAAGAAAAGAATCTGAAAAAGAATCAGTGTATGTTTATGTATAACTGAATGATGTGGATGTACACCTGAAACTAATACAACATTGTTACTCAACTATACACCAATAAATATTTTTAATGAAAAAAAAAAAAGACTCATGGAGGATTAATACCAAGTCTCATATTTTGGCACCCATAAGCAGTCACCCACTGTTCCCATCTGAGAACTATCTACACGGACCTCAAGTCTATATATTTGGTTGGTAGATGTTCGAGTATCTCCATTGTCTTCAGCCCCTTTGCACTCACTACCAGGCACAAGGGTACACTTTGAGTGAGGTTAACTCCTAGGAAATGATTGGATAGTGTATTGCTGAAACAAAATAACCTCCCTCCCTATCACATCTCCCAAGTCCGCCCCACCACAGCCCCCCTGCCTGGCTCAGTAGGCCTGAGCTGATGGCCCTCGCTGGTCTCCCACAGATGAGCCAGGGGAGCTGAGACCCCTGGCTTGGTCTCCTGGGGGCTCCCAAGTTCCTGCTGCCCACCCAGACCCTTCCCCTAACCACCTAGGTCCCAAGAATGGCCAGAGCTGTCCTCACAACTCTGAGCTATCTCTTCAGACCCCCAATGTCCAGACACCCACCTCTAGACAGGTTCTGTTGACAAAAAAATGTGTTGCTTTGCAAAAACAAATAAAAAGAAATTAAGGATATGCTAACATCTTTGAACTTCTAGTTTCTTAAAAACAAACTTTAAAAAATGGCAATTTCATCTCACCTAGTATATTTAATTCTACACTAAAAAGAATTTCACATTTATTATCAGACTGGGGGCTCAAATTAGGACTTTTTTCTAAGGAAAATCTCCAGAATGTCATGACCTAGTAAAGTTCAATTTTTTGCACATCATGATCTGTTACCATAAATACAGATGGAAATGAAGTAGTCAGAAATTTTTGTCACTTTAAAACAAAGAGACCAATTAGTAAATAACTTGCTTAATATACTTGTATTTTCAATATAAAATTTTCTAAATAAATAGTATAAAATATTAGTGTTTCTTTGAATGAATTTTAATAAGTGTCAATGACAAGGGTATTTTGGAGGGATTTTGTTCTCCATGAGGAGTCTAAGAATGTTGATTTTGCTGCCATTCTGTATTCACTGCAAATATTTCAGTTCAAAGAATAGTCATATGAGAGTAAGTGGCTGGATCTTCCTGGGCTTAAAAACAAAAAGAAGTTTTGCTTTCTCCATCATGTACCCTATCAGCAGTGACCTAACCTAGCTTTCTGATGTTATGCAGGAAATGAATGCTTTTAGATAACAAACTCTCACATGCTCACTTTTTTCCTTCTTTGAACCCTGCCTCTCTGCTGCTTTGTGATGTCAAACACCACAAAGCTTTCACTCGAATGGTGTCAAAACATAAAGACACACAGGACTGAATCAGCTCATGAATCCTCAAAATCAAAAGTCATTCTATCTTAGCCACACATCCAACATTTGTGACTTAGCTCAGTGAATCACAGGGCAGCAAAGTGAGAGCCACCCAAAAGTTCTTTTTTTTTATTCTATCACCTGTTTCTGTTTTCTGCAATGAAGAACTAGAATTCTCAATTCAAAGCATATCTACAATGTACTGAAATGGACCTTTTCCTCCCCACAACACATTAGAAATTATAATATCAACCACTTTCACAGCAGTTGTTCATTAAAAAATTAAAGCAAGCATGTTTTGAAAATGTAGTTCCAACAAACAGCCACAGAAAGCACTTTATTAATTTTACCATTATTTTATTAGGGCTTCCCTGGTGGCTCAGATGGTAAAGAATCTGCCCTGCAATGCAGGAGAACTGGTTTTGATCCCTGGGTCAGGAAGATCCCCTGGAGAAGGGAATGGATACACACTCTAACACTCTTGCCTGGAGAACTCCATGGAATTGCATAGATTAACTATATTGTTAATCCAGTACATGTTACCTCAATAACATGAAAAGGTTTTTTCTTCTTCTCTCATCCATTTGTCCCACTAAGTGGACCCCTGCATCCCTTATATAGCTCCCTTATACAACTCCCTCCTCCTCATCACCACTCCTCCTTCTTCCCGTGCCCCCCCACCCACCACCACCCTGCCTCCATCTACCACAAGTCCTTAAGGAGGATTGCCCCAGGGCTGTAATAATCAGAAAAAGTTCCTGGGGTTCCAAATTTAGGGGTGTCAGGAAAGCCTTACACAAAGAACCTGGGAAGACAGAGTGACTCATGTAAATTTACCCATGGATTCCAAGTGGGTAAGGAATTGACTAACAAATATAAATGTAAAGTACTAAAATTTACATCTTTTCCAAGCAACCAATTTTGTAAAAGAATTACTTTATTTTCAACAATTTGTTCACTCCATATTTGTCCCTTCAGTCTTTCCATTGTTCATGATTTCATCTTTGTATTCTTTTCCTGAGCTTTGGGCAAACGACATCACTCAACACGTCCAAAAATTGGAGGAAGTTCAATTGTTCATCTTTGTGTTAGTATTTGCTGAGGATCACCAACATAAAAGAAGATATTCACTAGCACTAGAAGACCAACTTTTGGGACTTCCCTGATGGTCTAGTGGCTAAGACTCCTCAGTCCCAATGCAGGGGGCCTGGGTTCCATCCCTGGTCAAGAAACTAGATCCCACATGCTGCAACCAAGAGTTTGCGTGCTGCAACTAAAGATCTCACCTGCCACAAAGAAGATTCGCCACAGTCAAATAAATAAACCAATAAATAACAGATGTCTTTTTAAAAAAGAAGAAAGAAAAAACTTTCAAAAGATCTACTACTAATCAGAAAACCCATGCAAACTGCCAGAGGGAGATCCCACAATCGGACAATGTGATACAGCTTCACAGTCTTAGGGCCTCGTACTTCTTTGCTGCTGATGAATGTGTCCATATCTTAGATGCCACCTGTTATCAGTATGGACTTTTTTGGAACTTCAAGCAATATGCATAGACCTAATTCATGATTTATAATTGTAAAAAGCATTGAGCAGGCAGAGAGCTTGGCCTCCCCAAGGTGTGGCTTAACCAAGAAAGTTCAACAAAGTAAGAGTTGCCATGGGTGGGCAAGGGAGTGATTCTAATGAGATACTGTAGTGTTGCAGCTGGGTTTGGAGGGAACACACAGGATAAGATTATAGGTCCCAGTAGAGGTGAGGGATTGCTGGAAATGGGGTGTATTATGGGTTACATCTGTATCCTCTCAGATTCTATATGGTAAAGTCCTAGTACCTCAGAATGTGACCTTATTTGGAAATAGAGTCCCTGCCAATGTCATTCATTGCATTAAGGGGAGGTCATATTGGAATAAAGTGAGCCTCTAAATCTGATATGACTGGTGCCTTTTTAGAAATGAAGATTTCCACACACACACACACACACACACAGGGAGAATGCCATTTGAAGACAAAGGCAGAGACTGGAAGCCAATATGTCATGTGTCTGCAAGCCAAGGAAGCCCAAGGACTGCCAGAGAACCACCAGAAGCCAAGGGAGAAGTGTGGAGCAGATGCTCCCCCAACAGCCCTCAGAAGGAATCCACCTGCTGACACCTTGACCCTGGACTTCCAGCCTCTGACCTGTGTGAGAACTGTCTGTTGTTTAACCCACCCTGTCTGTGGTGCCTTGTTATGCAGAAAGGAGGGTGCTGGAGGATGTGTACTGGGAAGAGAAGAGGTGGGGGTCAGAGAAGAAGTGCATATATGGAGATTATGGAGGGCATATAGGGATGGGTAATGACGAGGTCTGGTTTGACCATGGGAGGGACAAAAGGTGAAGGGCTAGGGGGATGGAGAGACGGTCTACGTGTGTATTGAAGTTGCCAAGAGTCAAAACTGGAATAGGACTGTGGCCATAAGGCAGAAGCATAAAGGAATGACCTAGAGACGATGGATATCAGCAAAATGGGAGGAATGGATTACATTATCTGACGACCTGACATGCAATTCAAGATGTATTTAGGGAGGAAAGAGAATGATGATCCAGAAGTAACAATGAGGCTGTTGCTGCTACCAAGTCGCTTCAGTCATGTCCGACTCTGTGCGACCCCATAGACAGCAACCCACCAGGCTCCCCCATCCCTGGGATTCTCTGGGCAAGAACACTGGAGTGGGTTGCCAGCAATAAAGAGTGAAAAGTAAATGCGTCCTACCTCCAGGCCCCATAACATAAGACTGGGGGAGGAAACCATGGTCACCACGCACCAGGGATGCAAGAGAATAGGAAGGGAAAGTTTTCAATAAACAGTCATGTCTCTGTAACGATGACCCTATATGTGAGACAGAAAAAGAGACACAGATGTAAAGAACAGACTTTTGGATTCTGTGGGAGAAGGCGAGGGTGGGATGATTTGAGAGAATAGCATTGAAACATGTATATTAGCATATGTGAACTAGATTGCCAGTCCAGATTCGATGCATGAGACAGGGCACTCAGGGTTGGTGCAGTGGGATGACCCTGAGGGATGGGATGGGAAGGGAGGTGTGAGGGGGGTTCAGGATGAGGGACACATGTACACCCATGGCTTATTCATGTCAGTGTATGGCAAAAAACACTACAACATTGTAAAGTAATTAGCCTCCAATTAAAATAAATAAATTAATTTACCAAAAAAAACAAAGAGTCATGTCTCCATCAGAGCAGGGTGATGGCGGGAACATCCAGGGATGAGAGGTTGAGGATATTGGGATTTGTAAGAACAGACTCTGCGCTCCAGCAGGCCCAAAGAGAGCCGGGTTGAGGAAGAGTAGGAGATGTCCTCCTCTATGTTCATAACCAATGCTGATTCAGCTGGACTAATTTAATGCCTTTGTTCAAAGCCTGTATACTAGCCAATATACTATATATAATAAAAAGTCAATATAATATTCAGTTTCCAACTGTAATTACTCAGACACTTTCTCTTCCAGAATCCTCATCAACTCCATTTTCTGGCTGTTGCTAATTCTGTTCCAGTACCTGATCATTCCATAGTTAAAAGCAGTAGTGAAGCTTGGTTTTCTTCTGGGACTTATAGAAATTATGGCTGCTGTGGATGCCTATTCTTGCCCTGAAAAGCAATCTGTCTCTTTGCTATAATGGAGAAGGGGATCAAAGGGAAAAGAAACCAAATATCCAGCTGAGCATCTCCTAAGACACTCCTATCATTCTCTAACATAAGCATCATCCTGGCACTTTTAATCTGTAGTGACTTTGGGGTCTCCCAGCAGATATATCCTTTTTCACTACAGCCCAGGGTTTATTGATTTCATGATCACTTAGGATGGACCATGAAAGGGAAGTCTTCATTCCTAATTTACAAAACCTCACAGCAACTTTTCCAAAGCTGAGGGTTGTATCTTTGTTGGTCATTCATTTCTTCATTCAACAAGTATTTACTGAGTGCTTCTAAATGTGGCAGGAACTCAGTAAGCAGTGAGTCAAGAAACTAACTGATATATAAGACTCAGCAGTGATAAGGAAGATGAAGAAAAATATAGCAGAGTAAGAGGGTAGAAAATGCATGCAGAGAGTGATAGTTTAGTATCAGTTTTCCTTTCTTCACATCTACAAGGTAAACCCCTATCACACTGCAACGGATTTCAAGTGATTTCA
The DNA here is from genome assembly GCF_019320065.1 of Cervus canadensis. Classification (NCBI taxonomy): domain Eukaryota; kingdom Metazoa; phylum Chordata; class Mammalia; order Artiodactyla; family Cervidae; genus Cervus; species Cervus canadensis. The sequence goes on from NC_057388.1 coordinate 45,140,999, forward strand.
AAAATTTTGTGCCACAGGCTTGTTGTTCTGCCTGGGCCATCTGAGGCTGCAAAAAGTCCTCTCCACAAGTGTACCATCTTTACTTTGTTGAACTAGAAATCCAATTCTATCCATCTACCCAAGGGGGATCAGACTCTGAGGAGCTGTTTTCAGCTAATCATACTAAAGGAGATAATTTTATAAGCCACAGTGTTAACTGCTTGATCTATAATAGGAGCCATATCTGACCAGGGAGCCATATTTCTGCTTTTTGCTCAGGTATGTTTTTCGGACAGGGAAGTCCTCTTAGAGAAACACATTATTTCATATTTAAATATTTGACTATCATGACAACTGATAGGGATCCTCCTGCATGGACCTAGGCCTGGAGGTATGTGATTAGAAGAGTTCAGTTCAGTCACTCAGTTGTGTCCAACTCTTTGTGACCCCATGGACTGCAGCACGCCAGACTTCCCTGTCCATTACCAACTCCCGGAGCTTGCTCATACTCATGTCCTTTGAGTTGGTGATGGCATACAACCATCACATCCTCTGTCATCCCCTTCTCCTCCTGCCTTCAATCTTTCCCAGCATCAGGGTCTTTTCCAATGAGTCAGTTCTTCGCATCAGGTGGCCAAAGTATTGCAGCTTCAGCTCCAGCATCAGTCCTTCCAATGAATATTCAGGGTTGATTTCCTTTAGAATGGACTGGTTGGATCTCCTTGCTGTCCAAGGGACTCTCAAAAGTCTTCTCCAACACCACAGATCAAAAGCATCAATTCTTCAGTGCTCAACTTTCTTTATAGTCCAACTCTCACATCCATACATGACTATTGGAAAAACCATAGCTTTTACTAGATGGACCTTTGTCAGTAACGTAACGTCTCTGCTTTTTAATATGCTGTCTAGGTTTGTCATAACTTCTCTTCCAAGGAGCAAGCATCTTTTAATTTCATGGCTGCAGTCACCATTAGAAGAATAATCAGTGATTTTGTGTGATTAGAAAAGGGCACCCTTTCTTCTGGTGGATGTAGGCTCATGTTAGGGCACTCAACTTGATGAAGAGAAGGTGGACTAGATTTCAACTCCCACTCATTTTTTAGGGTAGGTACTGTTATGCTGTGTACAACCTAGAAAACTGTATATAGAAGACCAAATTGAAGCAGTAAATTAAAAAAAATAGTAATTGGATATTTAAAGGGATATTTCCATTAAAGTATGTGGTATATAGCATCAAGAAGACTGAACATCATGAAATGATGCCTCTTATACCATCCAGTGTGTGTAAAACATGAAAAATCAGAGTTTTTTTTCATTTATCCGCTTATAAAATAATTGATTTAACTCTGAATAGGCCTTTTTTTTTTTTTTTAAACATGCAACTATGGTTGAAGATATTTTAAAGTCATTCTGGAAAGTGTTCACATTTACACACTCTATCTCACTCCAAGAAGTTAGGGACAAATTCACTGCTGGGGGAGAAGCTGAAATCCTGGAATGAAAGAGATTAGATAACCTGGCTTTGCCCCTCCCCAAATCAGATAGAATTACACTGAACCCCTTTCCCCACTTGTTAGAGGACAGGAGAGCAGGCAGGCTTGGAAGGGCTGCACCAAGCTTCATCCTTCCACCTAGTTCTGACCTACTTCCTCACTGGGACCCACAGGGTGGTCAAGCCCCGAGGTAACATTTTCTTTCCTTCCCCTCCATTTGTCCTTCCCTGGCGCTTGGCTTGAAGGACAATTTTTTGAACAGACGAAATCAATTCTAAGATGTTAATCATTTGAAAACATTGATCAGGTCTGCCCTTAGTGTTTGTGGGACCTAAGGCAAGAATCCAATAAAGGCCCACAAACCTAAAACTTCTGCTTATTTAGAAGTTATAATGCATACTAACAAGTTGCTGAATGATACATGTTATGTTCTTCATGATAAATGTACCTTCAAAAGGACCCAGAACACCAGGCACGGGAATGCAGCAGTAAGGGAGAGCCAGATGCAGGCCCACAGCCACACTCCTGTGGACCACAGCCAGCCGTTCATGAGGTGCTTCTTCCCGCCACCGGTGGGTACATCAGCTGACACAGCCGTGCTCCACATCCTCACAAACAGCTGCCCCTTGCCAACACTGAGGCTGAAGGCCGCCTGCAGCAGGATGTGCCCTCTGGAGCTCAGACCAGGGAAGAACTTCATGCAGAACCTGGGAGGCAGCTCAGTGCCAGTTGGGCAGAAAATTTCAGGGGCCCAGTACCCAGATCACGGTCTAGAAAGTTTGCCCTAGACGCTTGGTGGTATATCCCCTTAAGTCGACTGATCCCTCATCACAGGGGCAGAGCAGGATCCTCTAAACCTAAGACCCCAAAGCAGAAGCCCTTTGGTCTGCACCTAAGGGTGATACTGTCACTGATTATTTAATTTTTATTCTAGCCACTTCAATTATGCATCTCATCTTATCAAAATGTAGTCCAGAAGAAGCCTGTTAAAATGTAAATTCCTGAGTCTTGTAAGACCTATGAATTTACATTATCTGGATGTTGTTTCTAGTAATCCACATTTTAAAATGTTTTTTCTAAATGATTCTTAAAAATTGAGAACTGCTATCAAACAGCTAGGGCCCTGTCTTTCACATGGAATTCATCAACTCTACCAAAAGCTGGGCCCCTGAATGATCTAATGAACTGCTCTCCATTCTAGAGACATTACCATCCAGATAATCCTGCTGGTCCTCAGAAGCTAAGGTCAGACTCTTCAGCACAGCATTAGATAAACACTGCCCACACTGTACTCTCCAATTCCAAGAACACCATTACTTAATTCCTGGCAAGTTGCAGTGTAATTGAGTAGGTTGCAATTTCCTTCTAGCCAGTTCCCTGGGAACACCATGATCTCTTAATGAGAATTCTGGAAACACGCATGGTTTCCCAGTAGTAGTGGGGCAATTTTTAAATTATCATTAAACTCTGTGCCTTTTAATTCCTGTCACCCTTTCCTTTCACCCACCATTCAGCAGACAGTGAACACTTTCTGTATATATCACCTTCAAGGTAGGATCAACCAGGCAGAACTAAAATTATGGCTTAAGAGCTACCAGGAAGACTTGGTTAATCTGTAGCAGAGACTGAGGTCTGCGAGGCATAGCTTTCTATTGTAAGTGGCATGAGTTTAAGAGAAGAAAGGAGGCTTTCTCTTTTTTAAAACAATTTAAACACTAAAGGCTTAACTCTAAATATCAAGATCCAGAGCCCATGGATTCAAGAATCTTATACCATAAACCATAGATGAGAAAAGAATGTAATTGCTGACTGAAAGTAGGTTAAAACATAATGAATGGGGCAAGAATCATAGCAGATATGACTAGGATTCAGACACGGGTAAGTCCCTGAGAAAGTACCCAGTTCTCCGTCCCCAACACCAAGTTCTGAAGGGGGTGTGGGAAACAGCAAGTTAGAAATCCAGATGGAAACCCTAAATGAGTCTGTGGAGGGCCGAAAAGGAGCAGGGCCAGAGCCTGGCCTCCGAGTGAGAGGCACAATTCCTGAGAGTCTGCAAACTTCATAGAGAAATCCCATGTCCAACATGGCACCTAAGTGAGAGATGAGCAGTGGCTGAGGCAAATAGCCAAGCAGATGGGCCTCAGAGAGGCCCGCATACCCCAACAGGGCACTAAGAGCTACTATAATCTGGTAAAGGGCACTCAGACCAGAAGAGGTCCCTGACTGGCAGAGAACTCAGAATATATGAATTTGACAACGGAAGGCCATGATGGGGCTAGAGATATCATCATTCATGCAGCAGGAAGAGACAAGAGGCCGAAGACTGGGTGGGACAAACCACACCTCAGCAGAGGCCAGCAGGGACAGAAACTAGCTTAGCCCAAATGTACCTCATCCCACCCCACCCCTTAGATGTATCTGGGAGAAATAAAGAATAAAGATGGAGGGAATCTGAGTTTTAAACTTGAAACAACTGAATCACTTTATTAAGCTGCTATTACTATCATTAGAATTAGAAACATGTTAGTTGCTCAGTCGTGTCTGACTCTTTGAGACCCCACGGACTGTAGCCCACCAGGCTCCTCTGTCCATGGGATTTTCTAGGCTAGAATACTGGAGTGAGTTCTCCAGGGGATCTTCCCGAATCAGGGATCGAACCCCACATCTCTTGCGTTTCCTGCATTGGCAGGCATTCCTTACAATTTGAGCCACCAGGGAAGCCCATAGGCAAAGTTAAATTTCATTACAGAAAAACAGATTTTTCACACCTGGGTTACACAGCCTGATACTGGAAAATAGATAAAATATCCAACCTGCCACATAAGCAAGAAATTCCTAGAACCTAATCTGTTCTATTTCCAGATAAGGGTGTATCAATTTTTACCAGCTTCTTTTCCAGAAGAACTATTTCTGGACTCTCGGGTTCCTGAATTTAGATTCTGGGGCTATACCCCATTTAAAGCCCCGTTTGAGGCTTGTCATACTTTACACATCCTTACACATCATCCTCAAACATCTAACAAGTATGTGTCCTTGCTATGTCATCAGTTCAGTTCAGTTCATTTCAGTCGCTCAGTCGGGTCCGACTCTTTCTGACACCATGAATCGCAGCACACCAGGCCTCCCTGTCCATCACCAACTCCCAGAGTTTACTCAAACTCATGCCCATCGAGTCGGTGATGCCATCCAGCCATCTCATCCTCTGTCGTCCCCTTCTCCTCCTGCCCCCAATCCCTCCCAGCATCAGGGTCTTTTCCAATGAATCAACTCTTCACATGAGGTGGCCAAAGTATTGGAGTTTCAGCTTCAGCATCAGTCCTTCCAATGAACACCCAGGACTGATCTGCTTTAGGATGGACTGGTTGGACCTCCTTGCAGTCCAAGGGACTCTCAAGAGTCTTCTCCAACACCACAGTTCAAAAGCATCAATTTTGGCACTCAGCTTTCTTCACAGTTCAACTCTCACATCCATACATGACTACTGGAAAAACCATAGCCTTGACTAGACGGACCTTTGTTGGCAAAGTAATGTCTCTGCTTTTTAATATGCTATCTAGGTTGGTCATATCTTTCCTTCCAAGGAGTAAGCATCTTTTAATTTCATGGCTGCAGTCACCATCTGCAGTGATTTTGGGGCCCCCAAAAATAAAGTCTGACACTGTTTCCACTGTCTCCCCATCTATTTTCCATGAGATGATGGGACCAGATGCCATGATCTTAGTTTTCTGAATGCTAAGCTTTAAGGAACTTTTTCACTCTCCTCTTCCACTTTCATCAAGAGGCTTTTCAGTTCCTCTTCACTCTCTGCCATAAGGGTGGTGTCATCTGCATATCTGAGGTTATTAATATTTTTCCCAGCAATCTTGATTTCAGCTTGTGCTTCTTCCAGCCCAGCGTTTCTCATGATGTACTCTGCATATAAGTTGAATAAGCAGTGTGACAATATACATCCTTGACATACTCCTTTTCCTATTTGGAACCAGTCTGTTGTTCCATGTCCAGTTCTAACTGTTACTTCCTGACCTACATATAGGTTTCTCAAGGGGCAGGTCAGGTGGTCTGGTATTCCCATCTCTTTCAGAATTTTCCACAGTTTATTGTGATCCACACAGTCAAAGGCTTTGGCATAGTCAATAAAGCAGAAATAGATGTTTTTCTGAAACTCTCTTGCTTTTCGATCATCCAACAGATATTGGCAATTTGATCTCTGGTTCCTCTGCCTTTTCTAAAACCAGCTTGAACATCTGGAAGTTCTCAGTTCATGTATTGCTGAAGCCTGGCTTAGAGAATTTTGAGCATTACTTTACCTGCGTGTGAGATGAGTGCAATTGTGCGGTAGTTTGAGCATTCTTTGGTATTGACTTTCCTAGGGATTGGAATGAAAACTGACCTTTTCCAGTCCTGTGGCCACTGCTGAGTTTTCCAAATTTGCTGGCATATTGCGTGCAGCACTTTCACAACATCATATTTCAGGATTTGAAATAGCTCAACTGGAATTCCATCACATCCACTAGCTTTGTTCATAGTGATGCTTTCTAAGGCCCACTTGACTTCTCATTCCAGGATGTCTGGCTCTAGGTGAGTGATCACACCATTGTGATTATCTGACTTGTGAAGATCTTTTTTGTACAGTTCTTCTGTGTATTCTTGCCTCCTCTTCTTAATATCTTCTGCTTCTGTTAGGTCCATACCATTTCTGTCCTTTATCGAACCCATCTTTGCCTGAAATGTTCCCTCGATATCTCTAATTTTCTTGAAGAGATCTCTAGTCTTTCCCATTCTGTTGTTTTCCTCTATTTCTCTGCATTGATCACTGAGGAAGGCTTTCTTATCTCTCCTGGCTATTCTTTGGAACTCTGCATTCAAATGGGAATATCTTTCATTTTCTCTTTTGCTTTTCGCTTCTCTTCTTTTTTCAGCTATTTGTAAGGCCTCCTAAGACAACCATCTTGCCTTTTTGCATTTTTTTCCATGGGGATGGTCTTGATCCCTGTCTCCTGTACAATGTCACGAACCTCCGTCCATAGTTCATAAGGCTCTCTATCAGATCTAGTTCCTTAAATCTATTTCTCACTTGCACTGTATAGTCATAAGGGATTTGATTTAGGTCATACCTGAATGGTCTAGTGGTTTTCCCTACTATCTTCAGTTTGAGTCTGAATTTGACAATAAGGAGTTCATGATCTAAGCCACAGTCAGCTCCTGGTCTTGTTTTTGCTGACCATATAGAGCTTCTCCATCTTTGGCTGCAAAGAATATAATCAATCTGATTTCGGTGTTGATCATCTGGTGATGTCCATGTGCAGAGTCTTCTCTTGTGTTGTTGGAAGAGGGTGTTTGCTATGACCAGTGCGTTCTCTTGGCAAAACTCTATTAGCCTTTGCCCTTCTTCATTCCATACTCCAAGGCCAAATATGCCTGTTACTCCAGGTGTTTCTTGACTTCCTACTTTTGCATTCCAGTCCCCTATAATGAAAAGGACATCTTTTTTGGGTGTTAGTTCTAAAAGGTCTTGTAGGTCTTCATAGAACCATTCAACTTCAGCTTCTCAGCATTACCAGTTGGGGCATAGGCTTGGATTACCGTGATATTGAATGGTTTGCCTTGGAAACGAACAGAGATCATGCTGTCATTTTTGAGATTGCATCCAAGTACTGCATTTCGGACTCTTTTGTTGACTATGATGGCTACTCCATTTCTTCTAAGGGATTCCTGCCCACAGTAGTAGATATAATGGTCATCTGAGTTAAATTCACCCATTCCAGTCCATTTTAGTTCGCTGATTCCTAGAATGTCAACATTCACTCTTGCCATCTCCTGTTTGACCATAGCTGAGATTTAATTTTACCCTGCCTATGAGGTGAGTTGACCTGTTACTATTTTGTGGATGCTAGAAGAAAACAAGAGGCGTCTGGCCCAAAGACAAAGGTCTTTATTACCCATGACACAATAAAAAGCATGATTATCAGTATACTTGCCTTGGTTTCCGTTGTCCTCAAGATATACAGGAGCAACACGATGGGCCCCAATGGATAATATGCAGTGGGTTTGTGTCACAACTGAGTTTGAATAATGTATATTTTTATAGCAAATAGTAAGCAAGACTTTCTGCTTGGGGCAATTTTTAACTGACCTCTCAAAGTTACTTTCTGCATTAACAACCCTGAGAAATGGTCCAGGTAAGAGTGGTCAGGGTCTTGCAGATTTGGCACACCCAGAATGATGTGGAGGAACAGAAGAGGTCAAGAGAGAGCTGTCTTTCTCAACATACAGGATAGGAGGCAGTGATTCAGGCTACAACATGGGCAAAGTTCCCAACCAGGAGCCTGAGGGACCAGGGTTCCCTGCTGTTCTGCCTTTCAGTGGTCACGTGATGTGCTTCAACCCTAGTCCTTCTAGACCACAGTGTTCTCATCTCTAAGTCAAGAGTAATCACATGTGTCTTGTCTACTACAAATGGCTGTTACTAAGACCAAAAGATCCACTTCATATGAAATCATCTTCAGTCAGTCAGTTCAGTCAGTCATGTCCAGCACTCTGCGACCCTGTGGACTGCAGCATGCCAGGCCTCCCTGTCCATCACCTAACCCAGAGTTTACTCAAACTTATGTCCATTGAATCAGTGATGTCATCCAACCACCTCATCCTCTGTCATCCCCTTCTCCTCCTGCCTTCAATCTTTCCCAGCATCAGAGTCTTTTCAAAAGAGTCAGTTCTTCACATCAGGTGGCCAAAGTATTGGAGTTCCAGCTTCAGCATCAGTCCTTCCAATGAATATTCAGGGTTGATTTCCTTTAGAATGGACTGGTTGGATCTCCTTGCTGTCCAAGGGACTCTCAAAAATCTTCTCCAACACCACAGTTCAAAAGCATCAATTCATTATCCTCAGTGGTGAAAAATTGAAAGCATTTCCCCTAAAGTCAGGAACAAGGCAAGGGTGCCCAGTCTCACCACTACTATTCAACATAGTTTTTGAAGTTTTGGCCACAGCAATCAGAGCAGAAAAAGACATAGAAGGAATCCAGATAGGAAAAGAAGAAGTGAAACTCTCACTGTTTGCATATGACATGATCATCCACATAGAAAACCCTAAAGACTCTACCATAAAATTACTAGACCTAACAATGAATATAGTGAAGTTGCAGGATATAAAATTAACACACAGAAATCCCTTGCATTCCTATACACTAACAATGAGAAAACAGAAAGAGAAATTAATACCATTCACCATTGCTACAAAAAGAATAAAATACTTAGGAGTATACCTACCTAAAGAAACAAAAGACCTATACACATAAAACTATAAAATCCTGATGAAAGAAATCAAAGAGGACACAAATAGATGGAGAAATATACCGTGTTCATGGATTGGAAGAATCAGTATTGTGAAAATGACTATACTACCCAAAGCAATCTATAGATTCAATGCAATCCCTATCAAGCTACCAACGGTATTCTTCACAGAACTAGAACAAATAATTTCACAATTTGTATGGAAATACAAAAAACCTCGAATAGCCAAAGTAATCTTGAGAAAGAAGAATGGAATTGGAGGAATCAACCTGCCTGACTTCAGGCTCTACTACAAAGCCACAGTCATCAAGACAGTATGGTACTGGCACAAAGACAGAAATATAGATCAGTGGAACAGAACAGAAAGCCCAGAGATAAATCCACGTACCTACAGACACCTTATCTTCAACAAAGGAGGCAAGAATATACAATGGAAAAAAGACAACCTCTTTAACAAGTGGTGCTGGGGAAACTGGTCAATGACTTGTAAAAGAATGAAATTAGAACACTCTAACACCATACACTAAAATAAACTCAAAATGGATTAAAGATCTAAATGTAAGACCGGAAACTATAAAACTCCTAGAGGAGAACATAGGCAAAGCAATCTCCGACATAAATCACAGCAGGATCCTCTATAACCCACCTCCCAGAATATTGGAAATAAAAGCAAGAATAAACAAATGGGACCTAATGAAACTTAAAAGCTTTTGCACTACAAAGGAAACTATAAGCAAGGTGAAAAGACAGCCCTCAGATTGGGAGAAAATAATAGCAAATGAAGAAACAGACAAAGGAGTAATCTCAAAAATATACAGGCAGCTCCTGCAGCTCAATTCCAGGAAAATAAATGACCCAATCAAAAAATGGGCCAAAGAACTAAACAGACATTTCTCCAAAGAAGACATACAGATGGCTAACAAACACATGAAAAGATGCTCAACATCACTCATTATCACAGAAATGCAAATCAAAACCTCAATGAGGTACCATTACACGCCAGTCAGAATGGCTGCTATGCAAAAGTATACAAGCAATAAATGCTGGAGAGGGTGTGGAGAAAAGGGAGCCCTCTTACACTGTTGGTGGGAATGCAAACTAGTACAGCCACTATGGAGAACAGTGTGGAGATTCCTTAAAAAACTGGAAATAGAACTGCCATATGACCCAGCAATCCCACTTCTGGGCATACACACCGAGGAAACCAGAACTGAAAGAGACACGTGTACCCCAATGTTCATCACAGTACTGTTTATAATAGCCAGGACATGGAAGCAACCTAGATGCCCATCAGCAGACAAATGGATAAGAAAGCTGTGGTACATATACACAATGGAATATTATTCAGCCATTAAAAAGAATTCATCGGAATTAGTTCTAATGAGATGGATGAAACTGGAGTCCATTATACAGAGTGAAGTAAGCCAGAAAGATAAAGACCAATACAGGATACTAACACATATATATGGAGTTTAAAAAGATGGTAACAATAACCCTATATGCAAAACAGAAAAAGAGACACAGATGTACAGAACAGACTTTTAGACTCTGTGGGAGAAGGCGAGGGTGGGATGTTCTGAGAGAATAGCATTGAAACAAGTATACTATCAAGGGTGAAACAGATCACCAGCCCAGGTTGGATGCATGAGACAAGTGCTCAGGGCTGGTGCACTGGGAAGACCCAGAGGGATGGGATGGAGAGGGAGGCAGGAGGGGGCATCGGGAAGGGGAACACATGTAAAGCCATGGCTGATTCATGTCAATATATGGCAAAAACCACAATCTGTTAAAAAAAAAAGAAAAGAAAAAATGAAAGTTAGGTATTCTATAAAGAATAAATAAACTAAATATTGACCAGATGAAAAATATAGTATGATTTGTTTCAGAGAAAAGAAAAAAACACAAAAGCATCAATTCTTCAGCGCTCAGCTTTCTTTATAGTCCAACTCTCACATCCATACACGACTACTGGAAAAACCATAGCTTTGAGTAGACGGACTTTGTCAACAAAGCAATGTCTCTGCTTTTTAATATGCTGTCTATGTTGGTCATAACTTTTCTTCCAAGGAGCAAGTGTCTTTTAATTTCATGGCTGCAGTCACCATCTGCAGTGATTTTGGAGCCTGAAAAAATAAAGTCTGTCACTGTTTCCACTGTTTCCCCATCTATTTGCCATGAAGTTATGGGACAAGATGCCATGATCTTAGTTTTCTGATGAAATCATCTTATAAACTATAAAATACTACACACATTAAGGAATTGTTAGAATTATCACAAATCCATCACCACCTTTCAGAGAAGATTAGCATGGCACCTGCGCAAGGATGACACGCAAATTCGTGAAGCATTCCATGTTTTTTTCTTTTATTTTCTTTTAAAATCCTCTATTACTCTTCTATTACTCCTTAATTTTCATTTTCATTTCACTATAACCTTGCAAAAAAAAAAAAATAAGACCCTATTTTTAAAGCGAACTTCAAATATATTTCTTAAATTTTTTGTGTTTTTGTTTTTGTTTTTAATATTGTATTTTTAAGAGTCTAACCTCCACTCTAGAATTTTAATCTTTGTTTTTCAGTATTTGATATCAAGTTTGGACATTTAAGAATCCAATATTCAGTACCCATTTTTACTCAGGAGTGTGCTGATTACTCTCTCCCCCTTTTGACTCTCCTTTTTCTCCCCCAGATCACCTCTATTTCCTCCCTCCCCCTTCTCTTCTCAATCCAATTCTGTGAATCTCTGTGGGTGCTCTGGGCTACGGAGAACACTTAGGGAACAGAGTACTGTTTAGATCTGTCTCTCTCCTCTTGAGTCCCCCTTTTTCTCCTCCCGCTCATCTATATCTCCTTCCTCCCTCTCCTCTTCATGTAACTCTGTGAACCTCTCTGGGTGTCCCTCACGGTGGAGAATCTTTTCACCATTAACCTAGTTTTATTATCAGTGCTGTATAGTTGGAGAAGCCTAGAGGCTACTGGAAGAATAAGACTGAAATCCAGGGGCAGGAGACTTAGGCCCAAAACCTGAGAACAACAGAGAACTCCTGACTACAGGGAACATTAAGTAATAAGAGATCACCCAAAAGCCTCCATACCTACACTGAAACCAACCACCACCCAAGAGCCAATAAGTTCCAGAGCAAGACATACCAGGCAAATTCTCCAGCTACGCAGGAACATAGCCCTGAGCATCAACATACAGGCTGTTCAAAGTCACACCAAACACATAGACCCATCTCAAAACTCACTACTGGACACTCCATTGCACTCCAGAGAGAAGAAATCCAGTTCCACGCACCAGAACACCGAAGCAAGCTTCTCTAACCGAGAAACCTTGACAAGCCAATCGTCCAACCCCACCCACTGGGTGAAACCTCCACAATAAAAAGGAACCACAGGCCACCAGAATACAGAAAGGCCACTCCAAACACATCAATCTAAACAAGATGAAAAGGCAGAGAAATACCCAACAGGTAAAGGAACTTTTAAAATAATGCAAATGACATATACTTCTAATTTTTTCACAGAGAATCATGGAATTTGGATGAAAAATACTCAAAAGCACATGATCATTGACTTACAACTTAAGAATATATATACCAATGTCTAGCTTTCTTCTGCAGTGTAAACTCTTTAAGGGACTTTTCTGTGTGTTCATCTTTGCTTCTCATGCACCCAGCCCAGTTTCAGATACCTATTAATCACAGGTATGATAATGGAGTCATTAATCCCTTCAGAGGCGAGAACTGACTTCATAAATCTGCTTGCAAAGTTCATAAATAATGGATGAGGCCATGTCTCAAGGTGCTGGCCAAAAATTGAGAATTTTGAAAACTACAATTCTTTTTGTTACTATTTCTCCAGCTCTATTTTATGATCAGAAGAGCTCAAATAAACAGCATTACTATGTCTGCCCTTTTCTCTGTGCTCTAAAGTTTTCTGTCTACTTTTCCCCCATGAAGTTCATTATCATCAGTGGTTAAAACTGTAAAGATTTGACCCATTAAATTATTCATCTTCAAACTTTTTTCTCTCATACCCTCTAAAAGAATTTTGAAAAACTACATATCCCTTCATTTTTCAAGTAGATACCTAAAATTTTTATGGCAAGTTTGAATAGCTTCAAAATGTATACTTTCTAGCATATTGTAAATATTCACTTAAATAAAATTTGTGTCATAATTTGTGTGCAACAAACCCTAAATGCCAAAGCAATTTGACATCTATTCCCACTCACTAAAAATTTCCCAGACGATCTCTTTTTTAACAACTGGAAAATTTTTCTCTGTGATCTCATATTTTCCCACAGAGAATGTTATTAATGTGATACATTTTTATAATTGAAAGATTTTATCTGATCACCCTTTTAACTTCTCTACAATAGCAAAAATAATTGTTTATGGGTTGAAGTTTAAACTGTGATTTTTTATAACCATAAAGTTCTAAGTAATTTTAAAGTTTTCTAGGTTGAGCTGCCTTTACAATGATTTTAGTACACAATTGGCCAAAGCAATATAAATTTGCAACATATTTTGAGATGCAATTATAAAACATAGCATGTAAAGTCTTATTGGAAAATTAATCTAAGTGAATAGATAGATCTTTTTAATAAGTTCCTCTTATAGCTTTGGCTTTGACTTACTATTTGAATGACCCAGGATTCAGCAAGCGTTCTATTCCTGCTTTTCATTTTTATACACATAAGCCCTTAGAAAACTTAATTAATAAGTAATGAGAATGTTAGGCATTTTCTTATGGAAATATCATTCTGTTACTTGAATGCTTTCTTAAATATAAGCCAAAAAGAGCATAGTGGTCTATTATCAAAGAAATATTTTAATTTTCTGCTTAATGACAACTTGGATAAGTCCTCTTCTTATTTTACTGAAAGCAAAGAATTGGGGAAAAAAAAAAAAAACCCAAGCATTAGAGTTTATAATTTTCTCAATTTCTAGGAAATTTGACCAAAAAAATTTAACCAAGTCTTATCATGTGCTATTGATTATACAACTCAATTTTTTCTAGAGGCATCTTGCTTATGGAGCTAAAATAGATGAAACTGGGGTTAAAAACAAAATTGTAAATTGTGTATTTTAGGACTTTTCCCTTTGTAAAAAAAAGGACATATATGAATATCGCGTTTCGTTTGTAAGGACATCTCAAAATGCATAGCAAAGATATGACAGAAAAACAGACACAGAGAGTAGAGGATATTTATTGGTATATAAGTGATTTCTTCCCAAAGTAGGTTAAAGTCAAATATGTTGATGTAATTACACACTTCACAGAATTGGAATCAGCATATTAACATTTGAAAAGGAGAGATTAATACTAATTAAATCAAGCTGGTTTTCTAAATATGTAACATATTTTGCTTAGGTCATTTTATATGTTTTTAGACAGATTTGCATTTGGGGAAAATTTTGATTTACTTTTGAAGCTAAATAGATGTTCTGCTATTAAGAATATAGTTTAAATATTTTATGTAAATTGGCTACAAGAAAAAGAACTCAGTCATGAATAAGCACAGGCTTAAAAACTGTGCATTAAGGATTGTTGAGCACATTATTTAAAGTATAGTCTGCAACATATTCCTGTTGAGTTACTTAAGCCTAATGCTTTAGACTGAGTTTCATCCCCCTAACACTCCTCAGTTGAGGCCCTAATGCCACCCCACAATGTGGTTTTATTTGGAGAAAAGCACCTGTGAGAAGGTCATTAAGTTTTGCCAGGAAGAGGGACCTCACTAGAACTGGACCATGCTGGCATCCTGATCTCAGACTTTCACCTCTAGAACTACAAGAAAATACATTTCTGTTGTTGAAGCCCCCTAATCTCTGATATTCTGTTACTGTAGTCCAAGCTAAGACATGTAAGACATGTCGTAAGATTTAATAAATGAGCATAAAGGAGACTGATGAGTGACAGAGAGCAGAAAACTTTCACCTTCTTAAAAAATGAGCATTGTGGGTCTTTTCACCTTGAAATCATGCAAATTATACCAGTGAGGCTAGACTAAAATGCAGGTAAATGAGCATATTCACTGAGCTCATCCTCATTACTGAGATGGTGAAATTGCAGAGAAAGGGTGTTTCATAGCAGAGTGGCATTTCCCAGCATGCTTCTTACAAATCTTGAATATTTCAAGAAAGCTAACTAGCTAAGTACAGAAATCCATCATAAGTTTGTCACCTGGGCAAATAAGGTGCTGCCATCTTCAATATTTCCAAGAAATGCTCTTTTTACTCTGTTCTCAAGAGTTTCTTTTCTCAGGAACAATACCTTCTTTGCCAGTTAAGACAAAAAAAAAAAAAAATCAACCCCCCACACTGCATAATTCCATTGTATACTTGAAATAAAAAACACCCAAATATATAATCAGCATATCTGTTTAAGGTATTGTCTCAATCCATGCAGGCTGCTATAACAAATGACCATAGACTATGTCATTTAAACAAGAAACACTTATTTCTCACAGTTCTGGAGCCCATGAAGTCTAAGAACAAGGGCCCAGAAGAGCTGGTATGTGATGAGGGCCGTCTTCTTACTGTAATCCCATATAACAGAGAGAGAAAGTGCAGGCTCCCTTGTGTCTTCTTATAAAGGCATTAATTCTATTCATGAGGGCTCTACCCTCAGGACCTAATTATCTTGCAAAGGCTTTGCCTCCAAATACCATTAGATTGGGAGTGAAGATTTCAACATATGAATTTTGTGGGGATACATTCATTCCATAATAGTTATGCATTGCTCTTAACAGAGATAAGCACAGGACATGATACCCTATTACTTTCGGTTCATGGCGCCATTTCGATTAAAGGGAGCTCTCAAATGCTTGTAGTTTCAGTTGCCTCTGCTTGGTGTCCCAGAGGCTTCCACACCAAAGAGAACATATGGTTTGGGTTGGATGAGACCTCTCCTGTAAAGCAGAAGACGGGTGATTGTGAAACAAAGAAAAGGAGAAGCAGCCTGATATAGGTGCATTTGTAAAGAGGCAGATAAATAGAGAAAAGGAAAGGAAAAATAATATATATAAGGGCTTCCCTGGTGGCTCAGATGGTAAGGAATCCACCTGCAATGCAGGAGACCCAGGTTCAATCCTTGGGTTGGGAAAGTCCCCTGGAGAAGGAAATAGCAACTCACTCCAGTATTCTTGCCTGGAGAATTCCACAGACAGAAGAGCCTGGCGGGCTACAGTCCGTAGAATCAGAGAGTCATTTATGTATGTGTATGTGTGTGTGTGTGTGTGTATAAAATCTGGAAATGGACTCCTTTGAAATTATCTGAATCTGTATACCTCATGAAATTTCTTCATGTACTGCCAAAGCTATGCAGACCCCAATTCAAATGAAACATTCCTACTATTGCTAATGATTTTCATTGCAATGTACTAAGAGCCTACTTTAAGTGTTATACTAGGTTCTTCAAATATATCAGCTCATTTAAATTGTGTCTTTCATGTGGTAGTCATTATTAACCCCATTTGACAGATAAAGAAATTGGGACTCAGAAAAGGTAAGTAATTTGCCCAGAATCTCACAGTTAGTAAGTCCCAAAGCCAAATTCAATCCTTGTTCCCTCTGACTCCAGAGCCTGTGCTTTGTGATAATCTTGTGTGGCCTTGTATACATGTTCTTGATTGACAGCAGCTTAATAGGTATCCCTCCTAGATAATTGGTATTCCAAAAGAAGGATTCTCTAATGGTGGATTTTCAGAATTATGTGGCAGAGCTCTGAGAAATATTTTCATCAAAGTGACCTTCCCAGTCCTTCCTCAAATCATTAAATAAATATATTTCTCTTCTCTTGATACACATATTACCCTATTTTAATGAGGTTGCAGTGGGGAAATCAAATATGAATAGCAAATAAATGTTCAAATTAAGAAAACTTGAAATAATTCCAGAGTCTTTATTTTGCCCACTGTTAACATTTCTCTCCTCATGTTTTCATACTTGATTAAGGGACTTTGTGGTCACTGGATTTTTTTCCCTCAAAATACTCTCCCCAAGAGATTAATTCTTTAACTCTCCATTAAATAGCTAAAAATTGAAGGTAATAATGATCATAACAGCAAACCTGAAAGAATACGGCTTTCTGCAAAAAATAGACAAATTTATGGTACTTTAAAAATAAATAGTGTCTTCTTCAACCTATTCCACACATGTACACACACAAGTTTCACTGTAACTAAGTAAAGTGAATCTACATTTGTACTTCATGATGGAACCTGAGCTAATATTCAGCCACTTATTCTCTTTTCTACTGAAGTGTAATCAACTCACAATCTTGTGTTAAATTTCTACTGTACAACAAAGTGATTCAGTTATACATAAGATACACTCTCATATTCTTTTCCATTATGGTTTATCATAGGCTACTGAACACAGTTCTCTGTGCTGTATAGTTGTTGCTGTTGTTATTCAGTCACTAAGTTGAGCCTGACTCTTTGTGATCCCATGGACTGCAGCACCCCAGACTCCTCTGTCCTCCACTACCTCCCGCAGATTGCTCAAATTCATGTCCATTGAATCGGCCATCTCATTCTTCGTTGCCTCCTTCTTTTGTCTTCAGTCTTTCCCAGCATCAGGGTCTTTTCCAATGAGTCAACTCCTCGCATCAGGTGGTCAAAGTATTGGAGCTTCAGCATCAGTCCTTCCAATGTATATTCAGAGTTGAGTTCCTTTCGGATGACTATTTTGTTCTCCTTGCTGTCCAAGGGACTCTCAAGAGTCTTCTCCAGCACCACAGTTCAAAAGCATCTAATTCTTCGGCACTCAGGCTTCTTTTTGGTCCAACTTTCATATCTGTAAATGACTAGTGGAAAAACCACGGCTTTGACTAGATGGACCTTTGTCAGCAAAGTGATATCTCTGCCTTTTTATACTCTATCTGGTTTGTCATAGTTCTCCTTCCAAGGAGCAAGTATATTTTAATTACATGGCTGTAATCACAATCTGCAGTGATTTTGGAACCCAAAAAAATAAAATCTGTCACTGTTTCCACTTTTTCCCCTTCTATTTGGCATGAAGTGATGGGACCAGATGCCATGATCTTAGTTTTTTTAATGTTGAGTTTTAAGCCAGCTTTTTCAGTCTCCTCTTTCACCCTCATCAAGATGCTCTTTAGTTCCTTTCCACTTCCTGCCATTAGAATGGTATCATCTGCATATCTCAGGTTGTTGATATTTCTCCTGGAAATCTTGATTCCACCTTGTGATTTATCTAGCCTGGCATTTCACATAATGCACTCTGCATAGAAGTTAAATAAATAGGGTGACAATATATAGCCTTGCTGTACTCCTTTCCCAACTTTGAAACAGTCAGCTATTCCATGTATGGTTCTAACTGTTGCTTCTTGACCTGCACACAGGTTTCTCAGGAAGCAGGTAAGGTGGTCTGGTATTCCCATCTTTTTAAGATTCTTCCAATTTGTTGTGATCCTCATAGTCAAAGTCTTCCTAATAGTCAATGAAGCAGAAGTAGACATTTTTCTGAAACTCCTTTGCTTTCTTCATGATCCAACAAATGTTGGCAATTTGATCTCGGTTCCTCTGCCTCTTTGAAACCCAGCTTGTACATCTGGAAGTTCTGGGTTCATATACTGCTGAAGCCTAGCTTAAAGGATTTTAAGCATAACCTGCCAGCATGTGAAATGAGTGCAATTGTGTGGTAGTTTGAACATTCTTTGGCACTGCCCTTCTTTGGGATTGGAATGAAAACTGACCTTTTCCACTCCTATGGCCACTGCTGAGTTTTCCAAATTTGTTCACATATTCAGTGCAACACTTTAACAGCATCATCTTTTAGGATTTTAAACAGCTTAGCTGGAATTCCATCACCTCCACTAGCTCTGTTTGTAGTAATGCTTCCTAAGACCCACTTGACTTCACACTCCAGAATGTCTGGCTCTAAGTGAGTGACCACACCATCATGGTTATCCAGGTCATTAAGATCTTTCTTGTATAGTTCTTCTGTGTATTCTTGCAACCTCTTCTTAATCTCTTCTGCTTCTGTTAGGTCCTTACCATTTCTGTATTTTATTATGCCCAACCTAGATGTCCATTGACAGATGAATGGATAAAGAAGGTGTGGTACATATACACAATGGAATATTATTCAACCATAAAAAGGAATGCATTTGAGTCAGTTCTAATGAGGTGGGTGAACCTAGAACCTATTATATAGAGTGAAGTGAGTCAGAAAGAGAAAGATAAATACCGTACTCTAACACATACATACAGAATCTAGAAAAATGGTACTGAAGAATTTATTTACAGGGCAACAAGGGAGAAATAGACATAGAGAATAGACTTATGGACATGGGGAGAGGGGAGGAGAGGCTGAGAGGTATGGAAAGAGTAACATGGAAACTTACATTACCATATGTAAAATAGATAGCCAACAGGAATTTTCTGTATGGCTCAGGAAACTCAAACAGGGGCTCTGTATCAACCCAGAGGCGTGGGATGAGGAGGGAGATGGGAGGGAGTTTCAAAAGGGAGGGGACATATGCAATTATCCTTCAATAAAAAATAAATTAATTTTTTTAAATGTTCAAATTTCTAATTTTCTTGAAGAGATCTCTAGTCTTTCTCATTCTATTGTTTTCCTCTATTTCTGCAGTAGGGTCTTGTTTATCCATTCTGTTTGTAATAGTTTACTTCTGCTAACCTTGGGTACTTACACTTTTATTAAATGAGTACACTTTATAAATATATTATAAAATATTAAAACAAATTAAAGTCTGTTTTCTGGGGTAGAGTTGCAATCCATATTTTTTCAGGCCTATAAACATTTGAGATGTGGCAAGGCATAGTGTGAAGAAGCCAGTTCAGTTCCAAACATTAGAGATTTAGGAGAGTCAGCATAATTACCCAGACTAGGAACACCAAACAGCAGTTGCTGAGACAAAAGAGTATATCTGGCAAACGCAGTTATACTACACTGCTGAGACATTGCTAAATGAGGTAGAGTAGGGAACCCTCCCTCCCCCAAATCTAAGGAATTTAGTAAGGCACAGAGTGGGAGAAAGAGATTGTGCTAGTTCTTAAGAGCATCTTCCATCTTTAAAAAAAAGTACAAGTGCACTTAACTATAAAACAGAAATAGAGTTACAGATGTAGAAAACAAATGAATAGCTACCAGGGGGTAAGTGGGGTAGGGGGGATAAACTGGGAGACTGGGATCAACATATACACACTGCTGTATATAAACTAGAATACTAACAAGGACTCACTGTATAGCACGAGGAACTCCACTCAATACTCTGTAATGACCTATATTGGAAAAGAAGCTAAAAAAAGATTATGTATGTGTATATCTGATTCACTTCGTTGTATAGCAAAAACTAGCACGATATTATAAATCAACTATATTCCAATAAAAATGTTTGAAAAGAATATATTCCATAAAAAAAAATTACCAAAGATCCATCATGAAACAATAACAAGGTCATATATTCACGTTTTATTTAAGGAAATTTCATGTAAATGTATTCTTCACAACAACCCATGGAGTTTGTGGAGCAGACACTATTTTTATTATGTGGCAGAAAAGGAAACCCAGGCACTGAGAGATTGTGTGGATTGCCCAGTGACCCTCTGCTGCTTCTTGTAATGACCACACATCCAAAGGGGTCCCACTTCTTTCTAGTAATCTGAAGCACTGTCAGTTTGCTCTTCCACACTCTTCTAATATCAAATATTTGTAATAGATTCTTCTTGTCACTTCTGGTAACCCCTTCTCCATCTACTCAATCATCTTATGTCTTCATCTCCCTTATTCCTCATTTTCAGCAAAGGTAGACACCATAATTATGATCCATGCCCCAACATTCTGTTAGTGGTACTGAGGGCTGGGGACCCGGAAGTCCCCACCATGAGAAGTTGAGAATTTCAACTATGTAGTTTGACTTCACATCAGACTATGATAATGAACTCTGCCAATGTCCTTTTAGCCTAAGCTGGATTACTACACTTGCACAGAAATACTGATTGACTGTTTTCTTGTAACTGATAGCCTAAAACAATGACTTTGCTGTGTATTAATATAATCTCAACAAGAATACGGGAAAAAATTGCATTTTGAGTACATGCACAGTCCTAAATGGACTCGGATTTCCACTGAATGGATTTAAATGCCTTGTCATTTTGATCCTGCATACATCTTGCCATTTCTGGATGAAGACATATATTTATAAACATATACAACTGAACAAAAATTAAGCAGACATTCAAGTTAAAATTTTCAATTAAGTCTATCTCTCTACTTCTCTAAATATACTGGATTTTTTCACATAATTCCCTATTTTGTCACATCTCCCCTATAACTGTCCAACATTTAAACCAGTGTCTGGTTTCAATAATAATAATAGGTGTCATTTCTTGGAGTTTGGATCTAAGTGTTCTTCGTTTTCTTGCTAAGCTCTCACAATAACCATATAAGGCAACTACTCTTCACTACTCCCATTTTGCAGATGCAGAAACTAAGACAGAAGAGAGATTATGGAGCTTCCCCCGAAGCCTTCTAGGCAGCTCAGGCATTTGAATCTAAGCAGTGTGGCTCCAGAGCCCACGTTCTTACACCACACTAAACTCTCTCTGATATTGCACGCTTATATACTGTATCTTACTAGTTTCATCACTGTATTCCAACTGCTTGTGTCACCTACATTCCTACCATATATTCAAACTCTTTGACTTTAAAAGTTAAACAAATTAAGTTATAATGAATTGCAGATTTAAAGGTAAAATATTGGGTTGACCAAAAAGTTAATTCAGGTTTTTCCATACATACTTGTGGACATACTCGAATGAACTTTTTGACCAATACACTATAAAAGAATAAAATTTTTAGAAAATAAGCAGAAGAGTACCTTTAGGAGTAGGAGAAGAGTTTTTAGACTTGACAACAAAAACATGATCCCTTAAAGAAAAATTTGATAAACTGGACTTCACCAAAGTGTAAAACTTTTGCTCGGCCAAAGACCCTGTCAATTATCCTCCAATTAAAAATAAATAATTTTTATTAAATTGCATCAAAAAAAGAACCAAAGACTCTGTTAAGAGTATATAAAGATAAATGACAGATCAGGAGAAAGTATTTACAAATCATATATTCAATAAGAGACATGTATCTAGAATATATGAAGAGCTCTCAAAACTCAACAGTAAGAACTAATCCAATTCAATCTGATTAGAAATGCACAAAAGACACAAACATACACGTAATTGAAGAGGATATACAGAGAGCAAATACTCATATGAAAGATGTTCAACACCTTAGCCAATAGAGAAATGCAAATTAAAACCTCAGTGAGGTATTTCTACACACATATGAGAGTGACTGAAATTAGAAATACTGAAAACATCAAATGCTGGCATGGATATAGAGAAACTGAATCACTCACATTGCTAATAGGAATGTAAAATAATACAGCTACTTTGGGTAATAATTTGCCAAAGTGTTGTGAAATTAAACATTTAATTACCATGTAATCCAGCAAATGCACTCTTGGGCATTTATCCTAATGAAATGAAAACTTGTGTTCTAACAAAACCTATATAACAATGCTCATAACAGCTTTATTCATAATAGTCATAAATGAGAAACAACCTAAATATCCTCCAGCAAAAAAACAGTTAAAAAAACTGTACTATTTCCATACAATGGAATAATACTCAGCAACAAAAAGCAACAAGGTATTAATATTCAAGACAACTTGGATGGATCTCAAGGGAATTATGCTGAGTGGGAAAAGCCAATCTCAGAAGATTGCATGCTGTATGATTCCATTTATACAACATTCTTGAAATAACAAAATTTCAGAGATGGAGAACAGATTAGCAGTTTTCAAGTGGTATGTTGATTATGATAGTGTTACATGAATTCACACATTAATAAAGTCACACAGAACTATACAGACAGAGATATAAATACAGATACACACACACATACACACACACACATACACACACAAAACTTGAGGAAATGCAACAATGGTGAAATCTGCTCACTTTTATAAACTCAGTGGATTGTCCCAATACCAATTTTCTGGTTGTGACATCATACTATAGTTACACAAAGTGTTGCCATTGGGTGAAATGGAGTAAAGCATACATACAACCTCCCTATATGTTCTTTGTTACAATTTCCTGTGAATCTATACTTATTTCAAAATGATTTTTTTTTTTAAGTTGGACAGTTAAGACCAAGACCTTAACCTTGAGGCACTCCTTTAGATACCTCATTCCAGGCAGAAAAATGCCATAATCAACACTAATTGGGGCTTCCCTGGTGGCTCAGATGGTAAAGACTCTGCCTGCCACATGAGAGACTTGGGTTCAATCCCTGGGTCAGGAAGATCCCCTGGAGAATTCTTGCCTGGAGAATTCCATGGAGAGAGGAACCTGGCAAGCTACAGTCCACTGGGTCACAAAGAGCTGGACACGACTGAGAGACTAACACACGTACACACAACACTAATTGAATAAAGTTGTTTCTATCAGCTGTAAATTAATCTAACAGTATGATCATCAGGACTTCATTTCACCATCTTAAACAAAAAAAGATCAAGGGGGACTTTAGTTGCTTTTCTGAAATTAAGATAGACTTATGTCCACTGGTTGCCCCCAACCTACAAGTCTAGAGACTAAAAGTGAGATAGCTAGCAAGACCAGTCTTGTTGAGGCCAGGCTGGGTCCCGATGATGATTTCTTTTCTATGTTCTCATAAACCACGTTTAGTAATTCTTAAATTTGATCCAGGATTAATGAAAACCTAGTCATGTGTCCTGATTTCTCCAATTCCCTTTACCTATTAGTTGGTCTACCTTCCTGACATTTTTCCATCTATTCATTCATTCATCACACACTTAAGTAGTGTTCATCTTATATGCAACACTGCTCCTGCATGGGGCCATTTGTCTTTCTCTATCCCATGGTTCTAGCTTGCTCTTTACCTCTCTGTGGAAACAGAGAAGGCAGCACCTAATTTAGCCCAGAGGAAAAAGGCATCTGCACAATGGGGGCATCTAAGTTGGTTTACCAGAATTCATTTCTTCCTCCTCCAGAAGACTGAGACTAAAAAACCCCTCTTGAATGAATCAGCAATTTTCCTGCCAAACAAATTCTTCACAGTCTTTGAAAGATATACTCTGATATGTTAGGCTATTATCCAAGAAATCTAATCTACTTCTCTAAACCAACAACAAAAGCCAACTCTTCTTTCCCTACATCTTTTTCTTCCAAAATCAACTGAAAAGGAAAAATGAAATGAAAACTCAGCCTATGCTCTCAAGTCCTCTATCTTCTGTTCAAAACTCCAACAGAGATAAAATTCTAACTTCTTAAAGTCATGGATTTTATATCAGAAATGGATGTTAGAGATCAGCCTCATCATCAAAGTGAAAAAGAAAGACTTGGAAGGGTGAGTGCAGCAAGCCAAGAGTTGGCCAAATGGAAAAAGCAGACTTTCCTCTCCCAGCCAATGTCCCTTCTGCTCTGTCTCATTTGCTCAACCCTGTCTTAGGGATATTTCCCGGTATCACATCTTACAGTAGCCACTGAAGGAAGAGGGCTGTCCCCTGATGGGCTTTCTCAGGGGATGATTCATGTTCCAAAGGATGTGATGTGCTCCTTGAAGAAGATAACATCTGATTTCCTTCTTCTTTTTCTATGCTTATCAGGGTCTGAGTTTCAAGAAGTCAACATTTATGAAGTCCCCACTTCATAAACCAGGACTTTGTAAATCAAAGAGAAGCCTACTGACTCCTCTTGCAGTTCAAATCAGGGAAGCCCTCCCCACATTGTTCCCTTCCACATCACTTTTCACACGAATGAAGAGGGGATCCATTCATGCTTCTCACAGTCCACGCCGTTATCTTCCCTGAGACCATCAGGATCAACCTCAGCATACTTTTAACCCTATTTATGTCACCACAAGAAGCCTAGGGCTCCCGGGGCAGCACTGTCCCCCCAACAGCCCTAAGAGCAGCAAGGGAACCACCACCCCAGTTACACACACATGTACACACACAGTCCCCATCACCCGTCTTGCCTATTTTTTTTACTTAGCATTTATGATCTATTTTAGCAGATCTGACAAACCATCTACTTTACTTGCTTCTCTATCCTCTTCTCCTGGAATAAAAGCTCTGTGAGGACAGGAATTTTTGTATGTTTTCTTCATTGACCTACCAATGCTGCTACCACTTTACAGGAGCTCAAAAAATACTGGTTAAATAAATAAGCCCCCAGAACCATTTTTAGAAGTCTGAAAGTTCAAGGACAAAGTGATGACTGAGAAGTCTGAGAGGAAAGCAGAGATCCTGGTTTCCTGTGTATGGCAACCAGAAAGCGTGAAGAGAAGGTGGCTTCAGCCCCAAGGATCTCCAGAACTGGCATCGATCACATGAAAGAACTGGTAACAAGGGGGTAATTTAGACAGCACACAGGGCCAGACATAGGTAAACAGCATGGCTTGTGAAACAGGGACCAGAAATACCTTGCACAGAAATAGCTACAATGTGTCAAGCACTATGTCGTTAACTTATCACAAGCACCATTCAGAGTGGTCTTGTTCTCACCCACAGATGAAGAATCTGAGACAAAGAGGAGTCTGAGATCCACAACAGGGAAGCGGCAGAGCACGTTTTCAAACCTAAGTCTTGTGGAGTTCCAAATCCATGCCCTTCCTTCTCCCTGGGCCTACCTGACCTCTTCACTCCAGGTATCAAGGCACCTTCCAAGATTACCTGGTCCCACTACGTCAGAGGCTCCACCTCCAAGCCCCAGATAACCAATAGGATCTATCAGTTCTCCACTTGTGGTAATGAAGATCAGGCTGAGACCATGGGTGCTGTCTTCCTTTCTCTCTTTTCTATTATCAGCTTTATTGAGATGCAATTGATAGATAAAATTACATATACTTAAAGTGTACAACACAATTTATGGTATATGTGTACATTATAAAATGTTTACACAATCAAGCTAACACAACCACCAACTCACATAGTTAACTACATGTGCATATTTGCGTGTGTGTTGTGTGTGTGTATGTGTGTGTGGTGAGAAAGCTTAAGATTTACTCTCAGTAAATTTCAAGTATATAACACAGCATCTTTAAGTACAGTCAGTATGCTGTACATCAGATCCTCAGAACTTATCTCACAACTGCAAGTTTGTACCCTTTGGTCAATATCTACTTCCATTTCCCCCACCCTTAGCTCCTTGCAAACACCATTTTACGCTCTGTTTCTATGAGTTTGACTTTTGTTTTTTTAGATCCCATAGATTCCATATAGCATTTATGTCTCTGTCTGGCATATTTCACTTAGCATCTTGCCCTCCAAGTTAATCCGTGTTGTCATTGTAAACAGTAGGATTTCTTTTTTATGCCTGAATAATATTCAGTAGTATATATCTACCACATGGGGAAAACTATAGAACTCACTAGAAAGTATTATACTTTAAAAGATTAAATTATCAACTAAAGAAAAGTACAGTGAAAAGGAGTGGGAAAGGAGGTGATTAGAATATAATCTACTGGTATATTTTGTGAGTAAGGTCTGATTAATCGTTGCCAGACCTCAGGAGAGCAAACAAAGGAAACTTCAAAAGCAGAAGAGAGGTTCATTAGGACAGTGAAACACTTGAATGAATTTTCTCTGGGGTGGTGATCCCTGGAGAAACCTTCAAGGAAAGAATGTACATCCTTCATCCTGGATGGTTCTTACTACCATTGGAGAGAGGTTTTGATCCAGATCAGATGGCCTCTTGCTGTTCCTTGGCATGCCAGCTTTTCAGAGCTGCAGTGCTTGCAGAATTAAAGTCACAGGTAATGACTATGATTATTGCTCATCATTAAACTTGAAGTAAACCTACAGAAGGACATTGTTTAAAGTTAGTATAGGTTTTTAGCATCTTAACTGGATAGAATCTTCACATCCAAGAAATCTAAAATCTAATATGGGACATTAGGTTTAATTGGAGAAGAGAGAAATAAAAATGTGAAACTAGTATAGTTGTAAGAAAGATGGTCATTAAAAATGAATGAAATGAGGAAGACATAATTTTCTCTGCCTCTGTTCCTAACAAATGGTAGTGTTCTGGCAACCGGTTATTTTTCAAACTGTCCAGTAGGTGTCAGCATAAGACAGTGTTCCTAGAACTGACCAAGCTTTAATCAGATACAAAAAAATAGACTAATAGACTATCAAGTTATAAAATAGAGAAAACATAATAAAGATGGGACTAGAAAAATTCCACAGGAGCTATTTAAAAACAGAGCTGACATAAACAAACTTTCCTTATGGGTAAGATGACAGTTGGATGAGGTGGCTCAGAAGACCCCATCTGGCTCTTATATTCTTTGCCAAGTCAGCATCTTCCAGAGCTCGAGCAATGCTCAGCATTTCTGGAAGAGTGGGTCATTATTAACTAGTACAGGAACCAATAAACATTCCCAGGAAACACAGATAACAATGCTCAGGTAGAGGGACCCTCTTTAAAAAGCAGGTACCCATTTCACGCCAGTCAGGATGGCTGCTATGCAAAAGTCTACAAGCAATAAATGCTGGAGAGGGTGTGGAGAAAAGGGAACCCTCTTACACTGTTGGTGGGAATGCAAACTAGTACAGCCGCTATGGAGAACAGTGTGGAGATTCCTTAAAAAACTGGAAATAGAACTGCCATATGACCCAGCAATCCCACTCCTGGACATACACACCAAGGAAACCAGAACTGAAAGAGACACGTGCACCCCAATGTTCATCACAGCACTGTTTATAATAGCCAGGACATGGAAGCAACCTAGATGCCCATCAGCAGACAAATGGATAAGAAAGCTGTGGTACATATACACAATGGAATATTACTCAGACATTAAAAAAAGAATTCATTTGAATCAGTCCTAATGAGATGGATGAAACTGGAGTGAAGTAAGCCAGAGTGAAGTAAGCCAGAAAGATAAAGACCAATACAGTATACTAATGCATATATATGGAATTTAAAAAGATGGTAACGATAACCCTATATACAAGACAGAAAAAGAGACACAGCTGCATAGAACAGACTTTTGAACTCTGTGAGAGAAGGCGAGGATGGGATGTTCTGAGAGAATAGCATTGAAACAAGTATATTATCAAGGGTGAAACAGACCACCAGCCCAGGTTGGATGCATGAGACAAGTGCTCAGGGCTGGTGCACTGGGAAGACCCAGAGGGATGGGATGGGGAGGGAGGTGGGAGGGGGGTTCAGGATGGGGAACACATGTAAATCCATGGCTGATTCATATCAATGTATGGCAAAAACCACTATAATATTGTAAAGTAATTAGCCTCCAACTAATAAAAAAAAAAAAAAAAAAAGAAGAAGAAAGCTGTGGTACATAAACACAATGGAATATTACTCAGCCATTAAAAAGAATACATTTGAATCAGTTCTAATGAGATGGATGAAACTGGAGCCCATTAGACAGAGTGAAGTAAGCCATAAAGAAAAACACCAATACAGTATACTAACACATATATATGGAATTTAGAAAGATGGTAACGATAACCCTATATGCAAGACAGAAAAAGAGACACAGATGTATACAACAGACCTTTGGACTCTGTGGGAGAAGGCAAGGGTGGGATGATCTGAGAAAATAGCATTGAAACATGTATATTATCAATTGTGAAACAAATCACCAGTCCAGGTTGGATGCATGAGACAAGTGCTCAGGGCTGGTGCACTAGGATGACCCAGAGGGATGGGATGGGGAGGGAGGTGGGAGGGGGGTTCAAGATGGGGAACACATGTAAATCCATGGCTGATTCATATCAATGTATGGCAAAAACCACTATAATATTGTAAAGTAATTAGCCTACAACTAATTATATTAGTTAGTATTATTATTATTTATAATAAATGAAAAAAAAGAAAATTCAGATTTGAAAACCAAGCTTTACTATATGACTCAGAATGTGTACAAAATTTTAAGTTTATTAAAATAGATGGAATATAAATTTCCAAAGACTAGAAAAAATAAAAATAAAAAGCAGATACCTTCCCAGCTTCTCAGAGATTTACAATGTAAAAATAAAAATCCTCTAATTCCCAGAGGATTACAAAAATGAACCAAGGAAAAAGGAGGAAATCAAAGTTCGTATGAGCAGTTTGCTGAATGTGTTGAATCAGTCAAGGTGAGCTTCCTGATGGAGTTCGCCTTTGGCCTATGATTGAAGAGAAGAGAGCCACAAAACCAGGTCTCCAACCTAGCTCCACTCTTCTGCTCTTTAGTCAGTTTTCTTCCTCCAAATTTGAATGTATTCTACTCTGAATGTATTCAGAATAAAGAAAAAGGGCAAAAAATAAAGAACATAAACAGGAATTATGTTTCCAATTCACTACATAAAGGTGGCTTTCCTCCTAGCTCAGTCAGTAAAGAATCTGCCTGCAATGCAGGAGACCCAGGTTTGATGCATGGGTCAGGAAGATCCCCTGGAGAAGGAAATAGCAACCTACTCCAGTATTCTTGCCTGGAGAATCCCATGCACAGAGGAGCCTGGCAGGCTACAGTCCATGGGGTCACAAGAGTCGGACATGACTTAGTGACTAAGCCACCACCACCACATAAAGGTACTATTGATACTTTAAAGGAAAAATAGGGGGAGAGGGTTTATCTATCAACTACCTAACAAACACAGTATGTCTATCATACAATACTTACCGAAATCCTGAGATATACTGAATCACTACACTGTATACTTGAAACTAACACAATATTGTAAATCTATTATATTACTTCAGTTTAAAAAGAAGTCCTAAGATGCAAGAGATACTGTTCTTATTTGTAGATAAAGCATCCAAGGCTCACTGAAGTTACATAACTTGCTCAATATTATGAGATCTAGAGTTTACAAGTTATTACACTGCACCAGCAGTGTGAATGCACTTACAACCACCTTATGAAGAAGTTTCTAGGATTCCCATTTTGTAGATATGGAAGTGAAGTCTTAGAGAAAATAAGGTCTAGCTTCCCCAAGGTCACAGAACTCCTCATTAGTCAATCTCAAACTCAGATTCATGTGCTACAAGCTGCATTCTCTTGAAACTGACTCTGAAACATAATTAAGACTCTGAGTGTTTTGGGGGGAATGTCTGTAGGATTGGCACCTGTGGAAGGAAATGAACGAAAACAGGATTAGGAGGCCCATCTGAGTTGGGCCAAATAGCCAGGCTTTTCTACACCTGCCTTCAGTCATTGGATGTGCACGTGGCCTTGGGGGAGGCAGCCCTCTGAGGCTGAGGCAGACCCCGAAGGGCTGATGGCCTGCACTCCTTCCAGGAGGGGACATCTCCACGTCCCTCACAGGGTGCCTGCATTTAGCAGCTCATCGTGTTCTTCTGCTCCACCATGATAATGGCAGGCAGTCGACTTTGGTGGAGTTGTCATGGTGGGTACAGAGTGGTAAGCCCAGGGCCCAGGCCCCCGGGGGAAATGAGCACCAGACTCTCACCTCTGGTATACCTCAAATAGCATCAGCTAGAAACTGAGAAAGGGGTGGAAGCAGACAGTGCTGACTCAACAGTAGTGTTGGTCATCAAATGCTGGTTGTTGATTGACAACATCCAGGTGGCCTAGGAAGGGAGGTACCAACCCACTTGCAGACCCAACAGTTGTTCTGGGCCCTTGTGCTCTGTGGTAACATCTGATCTCCCTGCTGCTCATCACTCAGTCTCTGCAGGCACCACCAGAGATGGCAAACCTGCCTGGTGTCCCCGGTGCTGGCCTGGCCCCCCGCCGGCCTGCCTGCCCTAGTGAGGCAGGCACTGAGAGGCAACTTTCTATTTGGAAATGCAGCTCAGGGACACAACAGCACAATTCCAGCCCGAGTGGCAAGACATTCTCAAACTTCTACTTGAATTCAGAAAACAGCTGACTTAACAGAAGGCAAAAAGCGAGTGAGCTGAGCTCACTCGGGGACAAGTGGGCACCAAGCCAAGCCAGCTCTCCGAGGTGACATTCTTCTTCATCGTCATGCTAGGTGGGCATGGAAGAGGAGCCCGTGAAATTGCAGAATGGGAAACATGTTGCCTGGCAGGCTTGCAGCCCGTGTCTGCCAGAAACCCCAGCACCGTCATCTCCACCCTGAGCTGCAGTCACTGGTTCCCCATGAGTTTCACTGCCTTGGACCAGCCATTCCTCACCCTGGAACAGCACATCCCCTTGGCCACAGGCAGCAAAACTCAGCCAAAGCCTTGGCTCAAATTCTCCTCTGTGAAACCATCCATCCTCAACCTCCAGTCAAAAGTAATTTCTCTTTGAATTCATTTAGCAGCTACCACAAAGCAGCAGGAGTTCGAACATTTTAAATTGTGCCTAAGAATCACCCCCAAGCGCTTGATTAAAAGCCAAATCCCAAGGAGAGGGTAGGATGTATGGAGATAGTAACACAGAAACATATACATTACTCTGTGTAAAACAGATAGCCAGTGGGAATTTACTGTGCCACTCAGGGCACTCAAACTGGGGCTCCGTGACAATCTAGAGGGGTGGGATGGGGAGGGAGATGTGAGGGAGGGGACATATGGATACCTATGGCTGGTTTGTGTCGACAGAAACCAACACAGTATTATACAGCAATATCCCTTCAATTAAAAATAAATAAATTTAATTATTTTTAAAAAGCCAAATCCCTTGGCTCTAGGCTTCAGACATGCTGATTCATCAAGGATGGAGAGGCCTGGGAATCTGCATTTTCACTATCAGTCCTGATACTCCTGATGTATTTGGTCTGAAAAGGATACTTTGAGAAGAATTAGCATCATAATTTTAAAAGATTTCTCTCCTGCAGAAGAAGAGGAAGATGCACTTGCTATAGAGTTTATTTCCTCCTCTAAAATACAAGTTTATATGGTGATAGAAACCCTGTCGTATTCATTGGAATCTCTCCCATAGTTATCTAGCATAGCAGTTTGCATACAGTAGGTGCTCAGACATTGTTGATTGGTCAGCTAAGAGTCTTTTCCATCTCTTGGTTTTCTTTTTACTCTTCCAAATGATTTGAGGTTTGGAGGAAAGCCTGCATCTAATTCCTGCTTCACCCATATTTCCCTCCTGGGCTCCCTTCTGTTCTGAGATCTACATAAGCCACTAAGCTTGCCCATCACCCCTTCAATCTGCTCCTCTTTTACTCGAACTTTTAGTTGTTTAATGAGAGATTTGGGCAGAATTTTAAAAAATTCACTATTTTATAAAAGATGATATTTTATTCTAAATTTTAAATATATATATATATATTCACTGGGTGTATTTTAGAAAATAAAAGCATTAGAACTGCCATATGACCCAGCAATCCCACTTCTGGGCATACACACTGAGGAAACCAGATCTGAAAGAGACACGTGCACCCCAATGTTCATCGCAGCACTGTTTATAATAGCCAGGACATGGAAGCAACCTAGATGCCCATCAGCAGATGAATGGATAAGGAAGCTGTGGCACATATA
The DNA here is from genome assembly GCF_019320065.1 of Cervus canadensis. Classification (NCBI taxonomy): domain Eukaryota; kingdom Metazoa; phylum Chordata; class Mammalia; order Artiodactyla; family Cervidae; genus Cervus; species Cervus canadensis. The sequence continues at coordinate 45,173,260 of NC_057388.1, forward strand.
CACCATGGAATATTACTCAGCTGTTAAAAAGAATTCATTTGAACCAGTCCTAATGAGATGGATGAAACTGGAGCCCATTAGACAGAGTGAAGTAAGCCAGAAAGATAAAGAACATTACAGCATACTAACACATATATATGGAATTTAGAAAGATGGTAACGATAACCCTATATGCAAAACAGAAAAAGAGACACAGAAGTACAGAACAGACTTTTGAACTCTGTGGGAGAAGGTGAGGGTGGGATGTTTCGAAAGAACAGCATGTATATTATCTATGGTGAAACAGATCACCAGCCCAGGTGGGATGCATGAGACAAGTGCTCGGGCCTGGTGCACTGGGAAGACCCAGAGGAATCGGGTGGAGAGGGAGGTGGGAGGGGGGATCGGGATGGGGAATACGTGTAAATCTATGGCTGATTCATATCAATGTATGACAAAACCCACTGAAATGTTGTGAAGTAATTAGCCTCCAACTAATAAAAAAAAAATAAAATAAAATAAATTTTTTAAAAAAAAGCATTAAGAAAACTTAGCTGTAATCCCCATTTCCTGTTTAATGCACTTTTTCACATATCCTGAAAGATCTCACTTTCTGGGGGCTATATCAACAGACTTCATTTTCCTTTGAACCTCCCCTTTTTTTCTGAGAAGTCTGGCATATTATTACAGATTGAGAAGGGGGACTGAAGGGAAGAGGAATCTAAAAGCTGTTTTAAATGAACAAAACTTGTTCTGCAGGTTAGCCTCACCTATCAAAAAGTAAACAAATATGAAATTTATGGCACAAGACTTTCCGGACTTGATTGTTCTCCTGAATTCCTTTAGTCAACAAATTCATTGAGCAATACTATGTGCCAGGCATTATTCTAGGTTCTTGGCCCAAAAGGTCAGTGGTCTGTGTTGTTTACCCACATGGGAAGACTGAGCCTCATGGATTCATGGCCACGGATGGATGGGCGAAGTGGGGATGGGCTGCATATTCATACATGGGAAACTGTTATATAATAAGTGAGCTTGGCTCTAAAACCAGCATACTATGTAACCAAATATGGGATACCTGAAGTATAAGAAACCCAAGTCCTATGTGGGCGGTGAAGCAAGCATTCTTTGTTTCGCTCCTAACAAGAAGAGCCATAAATCTTACCATTGCCAGAGCCAGTTATCCACCCAGCACCCATGTCTGCTGGCGCTTTGAGCTATGCTGGGCCCTAGTCTCACGGTGCTGATTTGCATAACCATCTCCTCCTTCTAGCTTCACTGCCTTCTACAGTGAATAGTTTCTGTAATTTGCCTAAGAGTTCAATACTTTCATGTGTTATCCCTGAAATAGCCAAGTGCAGTAAGTCCCCTACATATGAACTTTCAAGTTGTGAACTTTCAAAGATGCAAACATGAATTCGATCAATGTCATATGTGAGTGAAACTGCAGCTTGCACTCCATCTACTATTGCTCACGATACTTCAGCTCTATGATCTGAAGGTGGGAACCTCCTCTCCCTCCTTCAGTCAGTAACTCTTCTTGACTTTTCTTTCAATCCCAGCTCCTGTATGCCAGCTACTGTACTGTACTACCGTACTTTTCAAGGTACTGTACTGTAAGATCAAAACATATTTTCCTTACTTTTTGTGTTTTTTTATGTATTACTTGTGTGAAATGTATCATAAATCTATTACAATACAGTACTATTATAGTCAATTGTGTTAGTTGGGTACCTAGGTTAACTTTATTGGATGTAGGAAAAAATTGGACTTAACAACACACTCTTGGAAGGGAACTCATTCCTGTAAGTCCATGTAGGTGACTTACTGTAGTCTAATCAGTGAACACAACAAAGATCTGCCATTGTGAAACTTACATTCAAATAAGGGAGACAGGCAAGAAACTGCTGCTGCTGCTGCTGCTGCTAAGTCGCTTCAGTCGTGTCCGACTCTGTGCCACCCCATAGACGGCAGCCCACCAGGCTCCCCCGTCCCGGGGATTCTCCAGGCAAGAACACTGGAGTGGGTTGCCGTTTCCTTCTCCAATCCAGGAAAGTGAAAAGCAAAAGTGAAGTTGCTCAGTCATGTTTGACTCTTAACAACCCCACGGACTGCAGCCTACCAGGTTCCTCTGTCCATGGGATTTTCCAGACAAGAGTACTGGAGCGGGTTGCCATTGCCTTCTCCAAGGCAAGAAACTAGAAATGCTCAATATAATGCAGAAAACAAATGATGTTAAATGGTGACAAGTGCTCTGGGGAACCAGAGCAGAAGGTCAGAGGTGCAGAAGTAACAGAGGAAAGGGGTACGATTATCGATTATAGACAGGAGGTGCATCAAGCAGGCCTCACTGAGAGAGTGGTATTTGAGGAAACTTGTGAGGGAAGCCTTAAGGTGGGAAGTTACTTGCTGAGCTGACAAACAGCAAGGAGACCGGCGAGACTGGATCCCAGGGAGCAAGCAAGGCAGGGAATACAAGGCTAAGGAGGGAGGTAACGGTGCACCAAACCTGCTGGGCTGCTTACCCCTCATGGACTGGCTCTTACTGTAGGTGGGATCAAGAGCCATTACAGAGCTTTTCTTTTTTCCCTCTTTTTCTTTTAATAAAGTCATTTTTAAACTTTTTTTTATCTTTGACTGAACCATGCAGCATGTGGGATCTCAGTTCCCCAACCAGAGACTGAACCCATGCTCCCTGCTTTGGAAGCATGGAGTCTTAACCCCTGGACTACCAGCAAAGTCCCATTACAGAGTTTTGAACAGGGACATGAATAGGGTTTTAACAGGATCTCTCTGGCTGTTTTACTGAGAATTGATCGCAGGAGGCTGAGGAAAGAAGCAGGGAGACCAGTTAAAAGGCCATTGTAGCAATCCAGGCTTGAGATGACCATGGCTTGAGCCAGTGTAGTAGTACAAATGATCAGAGTCTGGATGCTTGTGGAAATGAAACAGGTGGAAAAGGGGCAGGATATAACTTTTAAAAGAATGTCCTAGCCGTAGGATATGATGAAAACTGGTTAGAACCAACTAGGTCCAAGATGGCAGAAGATTCGACTTTCAGTAGACCTTGGGCCTCATTAAACATGCACTGTAATATATTAGCAAAGGCTAAGTGACACACCCACCAGCACCATCACCATTCCGAGGCCAAACATAAAATGTCAAAAAGTGGACAGTGGCCCAATTCCTGGAAATACCCATCTCTTCCCCGAAATAACTAGAATAATCCTCCCACTTATTAGCCTATTAAGTTACTCAGCACATAAAAACTAACCATGCTATATTTTGGGGGCCTCTCACCTTCTAAGATGACCCACACTCTGTCTGTAGAGGGTGTTTCTCTCTAAATCCCCTTCTTACTTGTCACTTTGTCTCTTGCTGAATTCTTTCTGCAAGGAGACATCAAGAACCTCTAATTCACCAGCCATAGAAGGGAGAGCATATTGGTCAAAAGAGACAGTTATGCTGCATTAACAAGACACCCCCAAAGGAGCAGCTTACTGCACTTTACGTCCAGTGTGAGTTGGCTGTGGCTCTGCTCCCTGTGACTTGGCTCTGGCTTCAGGCCGGCAGAGCTACCTCTGTCTGGACCATCATGGACTGGCTTTTAGCGCAGCAAAAATCATATCCATCAGTTCTGTCCACATTTATTCAGTTAAAGTAAGTCGTATGGCTATGCCTAAACTCAACAAAATGGGGATATTTAATCCTGCAAGGAGGTCCACATCAGGAGAGAAACTGGATTAGTGGGTGAAAAGTAATACGATCAGCCACAGAGAGCCAACAGAATCTTCTACTGGATTGGATGTGGGGTATGAGTGAAGGAAAAGTGTCAAGAATAATGTAGAGATGTTGGTCTGAGCAACCACAAAGAAAGATCATCATCAACCCAAATGGCAAAGCTACAGCTAAAGGACAGCAAGGAGATCAAACCAGTCCACCATAAAAGAAATCGACCCTGAATATTCATTGGAAGGACTGAGGCTGAGGCTGAAGCTCCAATACTTTGGCTACCTAATGCTAAGAGCCGACTCATTGGAAAAGATCCTGATGATGCAAAAGATTGAAAGCCAAAGAAGAATAGGGTGACAGAGGATGAGATGGTTGGACGGCATCACTGACTCAATGGACATGAATTTGAGCAAACTCTAGGAGACAGTGAATGACAGGGAAGCCTGGCGTGCTGTAGTCCGTGGAGTCACAGAGTTGGACGCGGCTGAGCAACTGAACTACAACAACAAGTAAAGTGGTTTATAGTAGAGGATTAAGAGTTGAGTCATGGGCATGATTGCGTCAAGTTGTCCATCAGATATACAAGTAGATATGTCAAGTGGGAGGCTGGATAATATAAGTGTGGATTTCAGTTCTGACATTTGGACTAGAGACACAAATCTGGAAAACACAGTCATATGGTGGAACTTAAAGCCATGAGCCCAACTTAATCCCTAAGGGTATGTAGATGTGGCTGAGCCTGAGGCATGATGACATCAAGTTAAGGAAGAAGACAAGAACCAACTGACCAAACTGAGCCTGAGAAGAACTGAGCAGTGAGGAAACCCAAGCAAGTGCTGCAAAGGCCAAATGAAGACATTTTATCAAAGGAGGAAAGAGGGGCAAATCATGTCAAATCCTATCAAAGACCTGAGAAGTTTATTATTGGATTTTACAATGCAGAGGTCCTTTGGTGACCTTGAGAAGAGCAGTCTCCATGGAGTGGCAGGAGTAAAGCCAAATAGAAAGGATTTGAGAGAGAATAGGGAAGAATTAAAGCTAGAGTATAAACTACACTTGAATTTTTGCTACAATGAGGAGCAAAGAAACAGGAGCTGGTTGGGGTGATGGGGTCAAGGAGGCTTGTTTTATTTCCCTTTTAGTGTAGGATATATTAGGTTGGTGCAAATGTAATTGTGGTTTCGGAATAAATTTTACATCATCATAACCAGGCTCAGACAAATCTTTATTAATCAAAATAGGAATCATTACTCTGCCAACAAGGTCCATCTAGTCAAAGCTATGGTTTTTCCAATAGTCATGTACGGATGTGAGAGCTTGACTACAAAGAAAACTGAGCACCGAAGAATTGATGCTTTTGAACTGTGGTGTTGGAGAAGACTCTTGAGAGTCCCTTAGACTGCAAGGAGATCCAACCAGTCCATCCTAAAGGAAATCAGTCCTGAATATTCATTGGAAGGACTGATGCTGAAGCTGAAACTCCAATACTTTGGCCACCTCATGCAAAGAGCTGACTCATTGGAAAAGATCCTGATGCTGGAAAAGATTGAAGGTGGAAGGAGAAGGGGACAACAGAGGATGAGATGGCTGGATGGCATCACCAACTCAATGGTCATGAGTTTGAGTAAACTCCAGGAGTTGGTGATGGACATGGACATGGACTGCAGCCTGGCATGCTGCATGGGGTCACAAAGAGTCAGACAAGACTGAGTGACTGAACTGAACTGACAATCAACATATTTTTGGCAACAAGAAATAAGTTTGCTTATTCCTGTGGCATAAAAATATGTGCTCCAGGATTCAACAAACTCTTGGAAAGCATTTTCTGCCTCCTGCTGGTTGTGGATGTGTTTTTCCTGCAAAAGGTTCTCAAGATGCTTAAAGCGGTGGTATTCAGTTGGCGAGAGGTCAGGTGAATATGGTGGATGAGGCAAAAGTCCGTAGCTCAATTCTTTAAGTTTCTGAAGCACTGGTTGTGTGACATGTGGTCAGGCGCTGTCCTGGAGAAGAACTGGGCCCTTTTTGTTGACCAGTGCAGCTGCAGGTGTTGCAGTTTTCAGTGCGTCTGATTGATCTGCAGAGCATACTTCTCAGATGTAATGGTTTCTCCAGGATTCAGAAAGCTGTAGTGAAGCAGACCACCAAACAGTGACCATGACCTTTTTTGGTGGAAGTTTGGCTTTGGCAAGTGCTTTGGAGCTTCTGGTAGGTCCAACCACTGAGTTGATCATCACCGGTTATTGTACAAAATTCCCTTTTTGTTACATGTCACAATCTGATTGAGAAATGGTTCATTGCCGTTGCATAGAATAAGAGAAGACAACACTTTCAAAATAATGATTTTTTTGATTTTCAGTCAGTTCATGAGACACCTGCTAATGGAGCTTTTCCACCTTTCCAATTCACTTCAAATGCCAAATGACCATAGAATTGTCAGTGTTGAGTTCTTTGACAACTTCTCCTGTAGTTGTAAGAGGATTAGCTTCAATGATTGCTCTCAGTTGGTTGTCGTCAACTCCTGATGGCCAGCCACTGTGCTCCTCATCTTCAAGGCTGTTGTCTCCTTTGCAAACCTTCTTGAACCACCTCTGCACTGTACATTCATTAGCAGTTCCTGGGCCAAATGCATTGTTGATGTTGCAAGTTGTCTCTGCTGTTTTCCAACCTGTTTTGAACTTGAATAAGAAAATCGCTCGAATTTTCTTTTTGTCTAATGTCATTTTCTTAGTCTAAAATAAACGTAAAATAAACAGCAAGTAATAAGTCATTAGCAAAAAAAAAAAAATAAAGTAATAAATGTGCATTAAATTGATGTATAATATAACCACATTTAAGAATGTACTCCAATATCAAACAGCAAAGTTCAACAATGCAAAATTGTACTTACTTTTGCAGCAACCTAATAGCATAGAAATAAATGCTGATGGGAGTGGATCCAGGAGTGTGTGGGAAGTTAAATGAGAGGAAAAGGAAAGAACTGCTACCATGAATGTTCTTGACTACTTAAGAGAGGATGGGAGGGCTCAGCTTTAGACAGGAACAGGGATGGTCCATGAGCTTCCCTGGTAGTTCAGGCAGTAAAGAATCTGCCTGCAATGTAGGAAGCCTGGGTTCAATCCCTGGGTCAGCAAGACCCCTTGGAGAAGGAAGTGGCAACCCACTCCAGTATTCTTGCCTGGAGAATTCCATGGACAGAGCCTGGCGGGCTAGAATCCATGGGGTTGCAAAGAGTCAGACATAACTGAGTGACTAACACACACACACACACACAGATGGTCCATCCAGGCACAGACAGGAAGGATGCAGATGTCATGTAGATTGATGGAAAGAAGAAAAGGTGAGTATATGAAAGTTCTCTTCTTGCTGCTCTCATTTTCTCCGTGAAGTAAGAAACACGATCATCAGCTGAGAGTTTAAAAATGAGGAAGAAGAGTTAGAGATCTGAGGAGAAAGGTAAAGTGTGAGATATTTACTTTAGATAGAAATCAGAACAGTTGTTGTCTCTGGAGGTGGTGGTACAGGAATGGACTGGCAAGAGACTTAAGGGAATTTTCTGGGTGTGATGGTAGTATTCTATATCTTGATGGGGGTGTGGGCTACACAGTGCATGCATTTGTCAAACCATCATACTTATAATCTGCACATTTCACTGAGCATAAGTTACCCCTCAGTTTAACAAGAAGGAAGAGGAGGAAAAGGAGGGGAACAGGGAGAGAATAAAAGTCACCCAGGAGGATGGAAAAATGGATGGAGAAGTGTGGTGTTAAAGGCCCACTTCGGGTTAATGGTCATTAATTCAATCAACATCCAGGTGATGGTGTGTTATTCAGCTCACACATTTAGCTGTACAGGTACAGGGCAGAGTTGGGTTGATACAGGACTGTGGTTTTGCCAAGCAGGTCTTGTGAAGTGAAAGAGCTACGCAAGGGAGTTTTTGTAATGATTGATTGCAGTGATTGTGGCTTTCAAAATAAGGCTGAATACTGTGTGGACTGAATATCAAATCCATTAGCACACTAAAATAGATACCTTGACTGTCAAGGTAGAAACATTCATGTATTTTAGAGAAAACACTTTCTTGTTGATCTGTCTAGTAATCAGCTTCATCGATGCTTCTAATCATCTCTGATTGCATCTTATCCTGTTAAATGTATTCATGTGCTCTTTGAAGGCCCCCCTTTGTGAGCTCAGGAATACATTATTCAACACAAGCACATTCTCTGGCTATCCACCACTTAGCCAGCGACATGTCTATCCTTGCTTTTCTGAGTTTTAGGTAGTAAATTCTGCCACTGTCTTCTGCCAGGACTGACCTCATGGTAAATGCAGTGAACAATGGTCCAGGAGATAAGATTTCAGTAGTGCAGTCAAATTTCTTACCTCTGAATGCAACATTTTTTTGCCTAAGGTCTCTGCTTATATCTGAATGTCACCAGAATTATAATGTTCCAGCTTGAAGTTTTATTCATAAATTAAAATTCAATGAATCTTGTTATCAATAAATTATACCTTACACTTGAAATTTCCCCTCCTACTTTCTGAGCTCCCACATTTGGACAGAAGGATGAAGAGTTGGGAAACTTCCAGGATAAAGAGTTTCATCTTCAGACTGACAGCCTTCGTGCCCCTCTCTTCGCTGAAGACACCACTCATGGTCCCACTGCTCCTTGCTGGGTCTGCAAACACAACAAAGAACCTCCCTTTTGCTCCTTGACCCTGCAATCCTTTATCCTGCTCCCCCCACAATTCATCCACACCAGTTGTTTGGGACAATTTTAGTGGCTTCCCCAGTGGCTCCACGGGCAAAGAATTCGCTGGCCAGTGGAGGAGATACGAGAGATGCGGATTCTATTCCTGGGTCAGCGAGATTCCCTGGAGAAGGAAATGGCTGCCAGCTCCAGTATTCTTGCCTGGAAAATGCCATGGACAGAGGAGTCTGGTGGGCTACAGTCCATGGGGCCGCAAAGAGTCGGACATAACTGAGTGCACACACAAACACACACAAGGTCATTTTGAAGGGAACATAGGCAGGAAAAGGTTAAGATGAGTGTTAGGTTGGACTTCCTTCAGAGTCCAAAGGCAACAGGAACCTAAGATGTTGACTGTTACAGGGTTCTGCTTGGGCTCAGACCCAATCTGATCACATCTTGAATCCAATGCCCTCATATCTAAGCATCTCCCTCGAAGAGATTCTTGCCTTTAGTTTTCAGAATGAAAATCATCTCTTCTGGAAAATTGTGTCCCTCACCTAAAGGAATCCATTTGCATCCCAGAATCTACCCTCCTCCCCCTAACTAGAGAACATCCCTCATCCAGGCCTTTCAGCAGGGTCTTCAGCAAGACAGTCAACAGTTAGACATTGACACCCTCATGGTCCTCTAGATGACCAGGGGTTGGAAGGGGAGGGCTTGTCCAGAGTGAGCATAGCCCTCCCACTCACTCTTCTTTTGCAGATTCCCCACAAGGGTGACCTGAGGGCATTCACCTGTTTCACCATATATTCATATTCACCATATTCACCATATATACATCTTAAAATACTGATAAGATGGTGAATAAAATCGAGAAGTAGTTGGCCAGGGATAAACTGGTTACTAAATATTAGTACAGATAAAATAAGATACCAGTAGTAAAACACGAAGAGCTACTATAAATCATCAGTACTTTAATGCCAAAATCTTAATTCTGTTAAAGTTTATTCACACCTATTTTTATAAATCCCAATTTTTAACACTATTACCTAAATTTGCCCAGAAAATGCTTTCACACACACACATTACTTCATAAAAAGCCTATAAGCAGAGTATTATTATCTTTACTTCTATTCATGAGAAAAGGGCTGGAGGAATTCAGTGGGTTGTTCAAAATCACATAGCAAAAATGAGACAGCCACCCACATCAAGGGGACATGCCTATTTCTGCCACAAATCTTTGATAGATCTCTTCCCTCTGCTTGAAACGCCCCTCCCCCAGGCTTTGCCTGGCTGGATTCTCATCATCCTGCTGTCATCTCAAATGCTTCTCCCCAGAGGACTCTTCCCTAAACACCCTGGTCTAAAGTCACCCTCCCTACCCCAAGTGCCTCTCTACCCCAGGAGGCTTTAAAGTATTAAAGCTTCCCTCAAGCAAAACTGGCCCACCACCTGTTCACCTGCTGTTTTTGTAAATACAATTTTATTGAAACACTGCCGTGTCCATTCATTCACATACTATATGTGGTTGCCTTCCCACCACAACTGCAGAACTGAGTAGTTAAGACAGAGATTGTATAACCACAAATCTAAAATATTTATTATCTGGCCTTTTACAGAAAGTTTGCCAATCCTAGCTCTATCCCATTGCTCCATTCATTTTCTTGATAATACTTTTCATAACGTGTGTGTGTGTCCCCTGCTTTTAGAATGTAAGCTCCATGAGGGCAGGGTTCATCTGTGGTCTTCACCATTATATCTCTAGCACCTAGGTGATCAATGAATACTGTTGAGTGATAAATGGCTCTTGGTTCATCCCAAGATGATTGTCCCAAGATGATCATCCCAGATGATTGTCTTTATAGTTAGGATAAACAAAGGAGGGAAATATGTGATCTCCTTTGCTGTAATGTATTTCATTGGCCATTAACAGTACTTTCTTTGCTTTAAAAATAGGTGTCTAAGAGCATTGTCATACAATTTAAGATTATTACATTAAATTATTTAAATTAATTGATTGTTATTTAACCAATATTAACCAGGATGGTGTGCTGCAGTCCATGGGGTCATAAAGAGTCAGACATGACTTGGCGACTAAATAACATTTAATTTTTAAATTGTAATAAAATGTGGCATTTTGATAATAATATTAATGCTCATTGATGAAACTTCAAAATCCACATTAGTGTAAATTCTTAACATTGTATATGTTTTTTTCTAATAAAACAGAGCTGGGAAGCATTACCTACTAAAAATTACACAGTGTGGCCATTATAATTTATGCCATACCTTATTTCTTCCCAACTAGAAGAACCCTGAAATATTCATCATAGAGAATAAATGAGAAAGAAAACTATTCTGTTTCTTCTAGCAAATTCCTATTTGGCCTCATCTACCACCACCTCTTGCCTATCGCTCTGGCCCAAAAGACCAAAGAAAAATTAGGGCATGGTGAGACAGTAGTTAAATGAGGTTACCAGAAGTTGCCTGAGATGAAATAATCAGGGGAAAGAATTTCTAAAATGGCACTCCCCAGTAAGATCCCCTGCAAACATAACCCCAGGTATTGAGAGATTGGTAGTCACTTGTGAGTTTTAGTTTGAGTCAGTGAGCAAGAGTCCAGTCACCTCTGAAATAGAAGACACAGCATGTGACCTTGATTGTCACCTCTGCAACACTGCGACCTCATCACATATCCTTCTTTCAAAAGTCTACTGTGTCATTTAGATTGTCCAGGGTCTTCCACTTAAAATGTCAGATAGTTTTATGTTCTAAGCCGAATGACCATGTTTTCCTCCTCTTTTACTCATTCTCCCCCCAAAAATTTGGATTTTTTTTTTAAAGCTCTTAATCAGAATTGAGAAGCTTACCAGCAGATATTATAAGAACTCTTAACACACAAAACCAGTTTTCTTTCCCTGCTTTCCCCAATATGTGACTTCAGAATTTTGGAATAAATGCCAAGGGAAAATTTTTAAGGTCTTTTACTTTATGTTTATTGTTCCTATGTCAAGAATACCTATTGTGATAGTTTTATTCAAAGAGGAGGCTTACTTCCCTTCTCTGAGCTCCATGTGAAAGGAGTTCCCATGGCTAGAAAACAACAATACACAATGCCAGTACTTCCCTGAAGGACAGACCCATGGAAACTTAAGTACGTTTTGTATATAGTGTGTTTATTTAATTTACCCTGATTACCATATCGAATCTAGCATCCCTAATCCTTGTCTATTCTCTTGCCCTGCTTTATATTCTTCGTAACATGAGTCATGTTGTTACTGTTATGTTATCCATGTTATATTGCCTTACTTATGGTATTATCTGTCTCCCACATTAGCACAGAAGCCCCACGGTCTTATACTCCGCTGAGTCCTCAGAGCTTTGAACAGGACTAGCACATAGTCCCAGGGACGGGGGAGCCTGGTGGGCTGCCGTCTATGGGGTCACACAGAGTCGGACACGACTAAAGTGACTTAACAGCAGCAGCAGCACATAGTAGGTGCTCAGTAAACATGAGCTGAGTGCATTGGACAGCTCTGGTTGTCCTTGCTGATCATATCCTTGTACTCTCATATTGTTTCTGGGAATCCCTTTATGTGCCTTTGATTGCGGTAGCCCCACCCCTCCAACTCTTCTTCAGAGAACAGCTCTGGGGTTACCCAAGCTGTTTTGCCACCTCATGCAGAGGACCTAAGTGCCTGGGTGCTTACACCTCCCCTGGGCACCCACGGCCAGTGACTGACTGAGGGCCCAGCTTACTTGCCCATAAGTCCTCAGCTCAGCATCTGTTTCTACGGAACCAAACCTAAAACCCTGAGTAATTGAACATGTGCGCGCTATTTCACACAAACTCGAATTATTTCTTAAAATGTTCGCAATAATAACAAAAATGTTGACCACATTTCATTTGATTCCACAGTAAAGGATTGACATTTCCCACATGAATCTATGGTACAATGAATGATGTGGGGCATTTTCTTTTCGGCCATGCTGCATGGCATGTGCGATCTTAGTTTCCTAACCAGGAATCAAACCCGCGCCCCCTGCAATGGAAGCACAGTCTTAACCACTGAACTGCCAGGGAAGTCCAATCTGGGGCATTTTAGAAAGGGTTTGGCTTCAAAAGTAATTTCACAAACAATAACTATAAGCACTGGGAAAAAGAAGTGGCTGAGTCAGCCCCATTAACTATGCAGAATTATACTTCTCTTGATTAATGCTGTGATTTGAAAAGCACTGCTCTTTTAAAAAAAAACAGAATTATAACAACGAAAAATTAAAAATGCATTTGCTCTTAATGTTGCCTGCTTCTCATAACTTCCTGCAAATGTCTTCATTTCTCAGTGAAAATGTGGGTAAAAGAAGTTTACTCTGCATTCTCCAGAATATCATTAGCAAAAATGAGAATATATCTGCAAGACTAATTTTGATCAAATTGTGCTTCATCTAAATATCCAAACACCAGGTTTGCTTCTGCAAATGTCCTTTACTTAGCTTGCCTGTCTCTCAGAATACATTTTCTTCTACTCGTGCGGTAAAAAGGGACACCAGGTCAAAGGTCAAACCCCAAGTATAACTGACAGATTTAGAAATAGATAATGGCCCACATTTTGGAGTAGAGGTCAATACAATTTTCTGAAATCAATTCTAATAAAAAAGACAACCATTTACATTTTCATTTTCCTGCCCTACGAATTTTGCAGTGATGCAGGCAGCAGACAGTTTCCAGTAACGCTTTTAGAAGTATGACTAACACTCAAGGAAATAAAAGATGACAGTTTGTATAAGCAGTAGCTTGAATTAGTAAGAAAATCTGAATGCCTCCATTTTTATACTTTCTGTTTTCAGGTATGTAGTCTCCACAGCTTCAGTCATCTTGTTACTTCAGCAAAATCTTTATGTCATGCCTGACACCAAAAGTGTATTAATCAAGATCATCAAAAAGCTTATGTCTCATTTTACTGGGTATGCATCTCTCAAGGCCTGCATAGTCCTGGCTCTGACAATACTACAACTTCATGGGATTGCTCTCTCTGGGGTTAGTTCTGAGGAACTGATTCTAGAATCTACACCTCAAGAGACTTTGTTCATTTAGTGATCTCTGCTTCCATGGACTTAGTGTGAACTCATGCTCACTCTAGTCATTTTTGGTCCTGACTCTTACTCTTTCAGAAGCCCTGGGCCCACTCATTGGCTTCACCCCAGCTCTTCCCCCACTTTAAACGGCTCCAATAGGACTTCCAGGGCATCACATGTTTGGCCCATAGCGGAGTATCCATTTTCAAACGTCTCATCCAACTTTCTAGGGCAAAACATCTATGAAGATACATAAATGCTAAGAATTTAACATAGTCACAGAGAGTGCAACTTCTATTTATTTTATGCAAAGAATCAGGCGACACATGCAAAAATTTTGATAACTGTGTATTTGTGACTTGAGTTTAGCATTATCAAGACTGTGCAGAAAAGCACATCTGGAATCTTTCTGGGTATGTCTATTTAATATTTTGTTGCATAGTAATTATGTATGAGTTGTAAGCAGTTTTCATAAGTTACTGATTATTTTGACCAAGCCACGTTTTATAGTTTTTGTTGCGTGTTTCTTTGTTTTTTAATGTGTATGTACATGTGATTTAATACAGTTTGTAAATATCAATATGAACATATTTCCCTAACATCATATGTAACCAAACAATAATGATCCTAGCCTAGAGACTGACCCCCAATTGCTGGGGTGACCAGGGAGCTGTCCTCACCCACACCTTCTGTGGTCCTAATTCAGCCATGAACTTCAGTCCTCCATCCAGCCCCCATCCTCAAACAAGGATAAGTTGATCATAAAATTCCTAGGACGTGTGAGGGAATGACATGGAAAGAAGAGCAAGGCTAGATGGGAAGATGGCAGGCAACCCCAAATGAGAGAGCAGGGAGGAGGGTAAATTTCTGCAACAGACCTGGAAATTTCTACAACCACTGGTATAGTCCTGGAAGTCCTAGGTGGGTACAGAACACTCAGAAAGGTCCACATTGATGTGAAAGCTATCATGAACCACTACCAGCAAGACGGTCCTGCAGACCCACAGAACTCCTGGCCAGCTCGCTACTTGGACTCATCCCAGGTGTTTCATTACTCAACCCACACAGTTTAAGTTATCGAATTGTTTAGATTCTGCTTCTCCCAATTCTTTATAGTAGATATTTAGTGTAGATTTTGCTACACATACTTAAATGGGGAAAAGGGAACAGGAAAAATATAGGAGTAAAATAAATACATGTTTTTAACCAAATGATATCCTACTGCAAGAGGATGCAGGAAATCAGGTAGTATTAGGTCATCCAGGCATGACAGTGGGGCTCCCTGGACCAGGGTGTGGCTGCAGGGCAGAAGGAAGTGGAGGTATTCTGAAAGCTATTTTGTAGTTAGAATCAACAGAAAGTGAGGTTGGTCGGGTGCAGAGTGTGAGAAGCAGGAAGGGTCAAAGTAAGCCCCAGATTTCCGACTTATGCCTCTGAGTAGACGTCAGTGTCATTTATTGACATAGGAAACACAGAAAGAAGAAGAGGTTTGAGCAGAAGCAATGAGGTGTTCAGCTTTGGGCCACTGGTTCTGAGCTACCTGTGGGACACTTCAGCAGACTTTGAAGATGCAGTTGTGAATCCAAGCAAGAAGCAGCCACTGATGTCAGCAGTGACAAACAGTGGCCCTCTGTTCTTTGCAGCCAGGGAGGCCTCTTAAAGACAGGCTGATTATCCCACTCCTGGGCATATATTCAGACAGAACTATAATTCAGAAAGATACAATCACACCTATGTTCATAGCGGTAGTGTTCACAATAACCAGGACACGGAAACATCCTAAATGTCCGTTGACAGATGAATGGATAAAGAAGATGTGGTACATATATACAATGGAATACTACTCTTTTTTAGTTCACAAAAAAGAATGAAATACTACCATTTGCAGCAACACGGATGGACCTAGAGATTACCATGCTAAGTGAGGAAAGTCAGATAGAGAAAAACAAATATCATATGATATGACCTATATGTAGAACCTAAAATATAACACAAATGAATTTATCCATAAAACAGACTCACAGACATACAGAACAGACTTGTGGTTGCCAAGGGGGAGGGGTAATAGGGGAGCAAAGAATTGGGAGTTTGGGATTAACAAATGCAACTTATTATATATCCTGTTACATAGCAAAGGGAACTACATTCAATCTCCTGTGATAAACCACAATGGGAAAGAATACAAAAAATAATGTATATATATGACATGTATATGTATATTTAATATATAAAATAATGTATGTTTATAATGTATGACTGAATCACTTCTGTACAGAAGAAATTAACACATTGTAAATCAACCACAGTTTAATAATATAAAATTTTTAAAAGTATGGGCTGACTGACTGGTAATTACATACATTGGAGTGCATCTCCTTTAGGGCCATTAACACACTCTGTAGCCCTCTTTGCTTACACTGCTCTCAAATAAATAGCACATCTGAAAGATCAATGCCAATTCCACATCCATTAGAGTCTGCAAATCAAAATTTGTTGTCGAGTAACATGTGAAGTGAAACAAAATGGCACTCAAAGGTATGTAAGAGATTCTTCTGTGCTAACTGATACTATTCATGAATCTCTCTGTCATCATTCATTAGGCACAATTTTCAACCCTGGGCAAGGTGGTACTGTGTCACCTTCCAGGGGAAGTCACAGACACAATCAGAAATGGTGCTGATTCATAAATGCCTCCTAGTATATTGTCTATCACATCATCAACAGCAATTGTCCCCATTTGATACACTGCCTGACAAAAAAGAACTTTCTTTTCTCCTGAAATTTGAAACCCAATGTAAGCTGGAGTTGAGTTCACCTTTCTAGGACAGGGATATCAACATTTCAGTGTTGCAAACCACCCGAAGCTAATTTAATCAATCAACAACTGTCAGATTAAAAGGAAGACTCTTGCCTCTACAAACTCACTACTGGGCGAATGTTATAGCAGAAATCTCAGACCAAATGTTTCCCTGTATAGAAATAGCTTCATAGTCAGGAGAAAAACCTGGTAATTCTAAGAGAAGTCCTTGTTCTCTGTCCTAAATAACATACAATTAGCATACTGCAAGAAGAGGGCCCTCTAAGTCAGAGGCAATGATAATCCTAGGGTTATCAGGTGGCATCCACTGAGTAGGGAACACAGGACAAATGGTATTCTAGATCTTGGGTCCTAACTCCAAACATGTTTTCCTGCTGTTCCTGTTTATTCTTGTGGTTTATTTAATCAAAGGAGGTAGGACCCATTAAGTCTTTGTAACTAACCACATATCATTTACACTGTGGATTCCACCAGTAAAATATTATTCCTAACATCTCCTATGCTAATCAACAAGTCCTATGGTATAGCTTAGATGCCTAGGAATTTCCCTGGTGGTCCAGGGGTTAAGACTTCACCTTTCAAGGCAGGGGGTGCAGTTTTGATTCCTGGTAGGCGCTGCAGCTGTGACGGACCGCACAGAAGCCTGGCCATGCAGAAACGTGGCTGAGAGGAGCTACACCTCGCCCAAGGTCAGGGGTGGCAACGGAGAGCACCAGGCTGCGACGGCGCAGGAGCGGCCGAGAGGAGCTTCCCCACGCCGGAGGTCACGGGCGGCTGCCGAGAGGAGCAACCCCGCGTCCAAGGAGCTGCAGCTGCACTGGCGCAGGAGGGCCGAGAGGAGCTACTCCACGTTCAAGGTCAGGAGGGGCGGCCGTGAGGAGATACCCCTCGTCCAAGGTAAGGAGCAGCGGCTGCGCTTTGCTGGAGCAGCCCTGAAGAGATACCCCACGTCGGAGGTAAGAGAAACCCAAGGAAGACAATAGGTGTTGCGAGAGGGCATCAGAGGGCAGACACCCTGAAACCATAATCACAGAAAACTAGCCAATCTGATCACAGGACCACAGTCGTGTCTAACTCAATGAAACTAGCCATGCCGTGTGGGGCCACCCAAGACTGACAGGTCATGGTGGATAGGTCTGACAGAATGTGGTCCACTGGGGAAGGGGATGGCAAACCACTTCAGTATTCTTGCCTTGAGAACCCCATGAACAGTATGAGAAGGCAAAATGATAGGATACTGAAAGAGGAACTCCCCAGGTCAGTAGGTGCCCAATATGCTACTGGAGATCAGTGGAGAAATAACTCCAGAAAGAATGAAGGGATGGAGCCAAAGCAAAAACAATACCCAGTTGTGGATGTGACTGGTGATAGAAGCAAGGTCCGAGGCTGTAAAGAGCAATATTGCATAGGAACCTGGAATGTTAGGTCCATGAATCAAGGCATATTGGAAGTGGTGAAACAGGAGATGGCAAGAGTGAACGTCGACATTCTAGGAATCAGCGAACTAAAATGGACTGGAATGGGTGAATTTAACCCAGATGACCATTATATCTACTACTGTGGACAGGAATCCCTTAGAAGAAATGGAGTAGCCATCATGGTCAACAAAAGAGTCCAAAATGCAGTACTTGGATACAATCTCAAAAGCAACAGAATGATTTCTGTTCATTTCCAAGGCAAACCACTCAATATCACAGTAATTCAAGCCTATGCCCCAGCCAGTAACGCCAAAGAAGCTGAAGTTGAACGGTTCTATGAAGACCTACAAGACTTTAAAAATGATTCACATTAAAAAAAAAAAAAAAATAAGAGAGAGAGCAATCCTATTTAAAAAAACAAAAAACAACCAACCACTAGAGGGAAACTCCTTGGAGGCAAATTCCTAGTTAGAAGGCTTACAACCTTGCCTGGAAAATGTATTTTTAGTTTAAGCATCTCCAAATGTTAGTTTTAGGTCCCCAGGATTTACATTAATGTTAACTTAAACCTCTATATATCACAAACAGAAATATTTTAAAGCAAAAATCACACAAAGACAATATGACACTCTGGTGCTTAATTTTGTTATTGCTTTGATGTTAAAAAATAGAACCAAAACTTCAGAGCATGAGTTATATTCCAATTATCTTTTGCTATGTAACAGATCATCTCAAAGCTTAATGGAATCTCACATACAGCATGGTGATTGTAGTTAATAATACTGTGTTGTCTACTTGAAAGTTGCTAAAGGAGTAGATCTTAAACGTCCACATCACAAAAAAAAAAAGAAATGGTAATTATGTGACCTGATTTATAGTCATCAACATTTTGTAATAGATAAGTGTATCAATTCAACATGTTGTACACCTTAAACTTACACAATCTGCCAATTATATCTATTAAAAAATAACTTAGAGTATAAAAGAACAATCATTTATTGCATCACAAATCTACAATTTGGTTATGGCTAGTTGGGGGCCACAATTCCCCTCTGCAACAGGACATCTGGTGCCTCAGCTGAGGAACTGGAAATAATGAAAGTGGGAGGGGCACTTAAATTCCAGGAAGTTCTGGACTCACCTGTCTGGTCTTGAACTTCGAAGACTCAAACAGACTCAGCTGGAACTGCCAAGCTGAACATCCATAGGTGGCCTCTCCGTGTGTTCTGAGCTTCTGACAGAATGGCAGCTGGACTTCCAGGGGGAGATCTCCCAGAGCTAGTGCTATGAGAGGCTCAGAAATTGCACAGCTTCACCTCTGCAATGTTCTGTGGTGACAAGCAAGTCCCAAGACACCCAAGATCCAAGGGAGGGGAATGAGACCTCATCTCTAGAAGGGCAGTGGAAGGTTACATTGCAGAAAAGCAGATGGGAATGGGAGATGTCATGGTAGCCCATCTTTGGGAAACACAAGCTACACAGGCTAGGACACTAAAATGAGTAACACACAGTCTCTGGGTACTTATCCTCAAATAACTCATAATGTAGTTGTGCAAGTAGAAAAATCAACTAATAATTACAATCTAAAACAGATGACAATAGATCAGGGGTCAGCAAACTGAAGCTCACTGCCTGTTTTCGTAAATAAATTTTTCAGTAAATAAATCAGTACACAGCCATGCTCATTCATTTACAATTGTCTACAGCCGCTCTCATGCTACAATGGCAGAGCTGAGTCATTTTGACAGATAACATGTGGCCTGCAAAGCCTAAAATATTTATTTACTTGCCCTTTAGAGAAAAAAAATGTGCTCACCCTTCCAGACAATTCTAGTATAAAATGCTTTGGCAGTACTGAGGAGGGAAAAATTAAAACTTCTGTGGGAATTTCAAAGATGTCACCCAAAAAAGGAAAAAATTTAAGCTAAGTTTTATTCAGTGATTTATTCTTATTTACCTTGCCTGGGGCTTCCTTGGTGGCTCAGACAGTAAAGAATTGGTTTGCAATGCAGGAGACCTGTGTTCAATCCCTGGGTTGGGAAGATCCCCTAGAGGAGGGCATGGCAACCCACTCCAGTATTCTTGCCTGGAGAATCCCCATGGACAGAGGAACCTGGCGGGCTACAGTCCATAGGGTCACAAAGAGGAAGGATTTAAGGATATTTACAAAGATATGCAGTGGATAGCAGAAGTGTTGGGAAGCAGGCATTCCAAGCAAGAGAAAGAACACACAATAAAACAAGTCTAAGCAGGTGAAGAGGGTGGTATGTTCAGAGCATTAGAAAGAGCTCCATGTATTGGACCATGTGGTGGATGTTCCAGGCCCAGGAAGGAATGAGAGTTCACAGGAGAGCCAGAAATATGAAATTTGAAACATGGAACCCAATAACTCTCAGGGGAGCAGTGATGAAGGCTGAACCCCGGCAGGGCCACTAAGAATGCAAAAGCAAGATTATGTCCAGATACCCACAGAGATCATTACCTCTCTTATTCAGATGCCTCTTCCTTTGTGACCTCATCAGAGCAGTCTTCTCTAATCAATGTTTCTAAAATGGCAACTCCCTTCTGTGAGTCTTTGTCTCCTTACCCTGCTTCACTTTTCTTCCTAGAGCTTAATACCAGCTACCATTTTATAGTTATTTGTCCACTGCCTATTTAAGAACTTGGACTTTATCTGCCTTGTTCCTTGCTGCGACCCCAGTACCTGGCACACAATAGATGCATTTGTTGAATGAAAAAATGAATGAATAAATAGAAAAATGTCAAAGGGCAGTGGCCACAATTCAGAGACAAATGGGAGAAATGGGAGGTGGGCAGAGGAAAACACCAGGGATCACTCCAAGTTTCCTAGCTCAAATGGCTGGGTAGATGCTTCAGCCATCAACCATGGGGAGAAGAACAGGTTTGGAGGGGAATGAGGCATTGGGTAAAGAGATGCAAGTTTGATTTTCGATGTACTGAGTTCAAGGTTCCTGGGAAGCCTCTTCAAGGAGTTGTTGAATAGGCAGCTGGGGATATAAAAAGGAAGATTAGGAGAAAGGAACAGATCAGGTAGATTTTAGATCACCTGAGGACAGGAAACAGGTGATGCCATAGGAGGATATGAGATCTTCCAGGAAAAGGCATCGAGAAAGAAGAGAGGTGGTGACTATATCTGGGAGGAGAAAGCACCCTTTATAGAGCTGCCAGAGAAAAAGCAATCCAGGAAACTTGGGGACAGTCAGAGAGGAAGAGACAAGAGCTGGTGTCAGATGAACCAAGGCAGGATATTTTCAAGAGAGAGAATGGCCAACAGATTCAGATACAGCCAAAAGCTTGTGATAGGAGAGGTGGTGAGGGGGTCCCCCAAGGAGTTTCTAAAATGGTCCCATGGTGACTCATACTGTTTAGCATCAGTTACAATTTAGAGAATTTGCTGTAATTTCTATGACTTGATCCCTTGTTTTCTGCCAGGCTTGTTTTCTGCTATGGATCTGCTCTTAGATCCATAGATCTAGAGACCAAAATCTTATTTCTATAGTTGACAGTCTCTGCTGTCTCTGTGAACAGATAAATCTGTGGTAAAGGGGATACTAATCCAAGCCATTTTAATAATACCACAACTGCAAACTGTCTGGGCAGATCATTAGGCTGTCTGTTCCCTGACTAATGAACTCCTGTCTTGGGTATGTAACAACAACAACAACAAAATGTAGTCTTTGTTTTGAGTATGAATAGACACTTAAAAGGTTTATTTCAGTCATTAATTGAGGTAATGAGGCTCTTCAACAGACCCAGCAGAGAATGCTTGGCTAAAGATGCTCAAAACTTTCTTTGAATTTCAACCAATGTCTTTCATCCTCTCCTACCCACTGTCATCTCGATTTGACAACTATCAGCCCATGAAACTGTTCTCTCCACGTCAGGACCAAACACATCCTGACCAAATTCAATGATCCCTTCATTCTCACTGACTGCTTCTCACCTGTTAGCTACCATCTACCTTTACCCTCTCCTGGAAAGCTCTTTTCCTTTGGTTTCTCTGATACCAGGTTCTCCTATTTCACTACATATTTCTTCTTTATTTCTTTTAGTGGCTGGATTTTCCTTTTTATTCTGTTCCTAACTGTAGTCTTCTCCTAAAATCCAGTCTTCAGTCTTCATCCTCTTAAACTCATCCTTGTCTCCTCTGCTTCTCTGTTCTCCTATAGTTTTCTAACTGGTCTTGTGGTTTACATATTCTTTCAAAGATGTCATTACACAGAACATGATCATATATAATATATATGCTATATACAATATGGCATATATACAATGCATTAGTAAGGATGCTGCTTGTTTAAGTGGTCAGTGGTCAACTTAGAGAATTCCTTTGTATTGAATTTAGAGAAGATATTCTGACATAGGATATATATATATATATATATGTATATATATATATATATATATAAACAAAGCACTTTGAAAAAGACTATTTAAGAATTATCTAAGGATCAAATTGGGCAGAGTTTAATCCAGATTGAGCACAAGACCAGTTCAGTTAATAAAATGCATATTCTATTATAATTATATTACATTAAGATTAAATTTCATTAAAATTAAATTGTTAATTGAAGGGCACTGTGGTAGGTGCTGGGGCTTCCCTCGTGGCTCAGATGGTAAAGAATCTGCACGCAATGCAGGAGACCCAGGTTCAATCCCTGACTAGGGAAGATCCCCTGGAGAAGGGAATGGCTACACACTCCAGTATTCTTGCCTGGAGAATTCCATGGACAGAGGAGCCTGGTGGGCTACAATTCATGGGGTTGCAAAGAGTCAGACGTGGCTGAGCAACTAACACTTTCACACTTTCACACATGGTAGGTGCTAATAGACATAACAGCATAAAGGCAGTCACACTGAAGCTAATTAAAGCTATTTCTACAATTCATCACAGAGGTTAAATGTACTTTCTTTAATAAGAATTTAAGTTATTTAATATTACATAGGCTTATCTTCTACATATTTAAAGTTTATCATTTATCTGTAAGCATTAAGACTTTAAAGTCTTTAAATAAATCTTTTAGAATCTAAAAGTGTACATTGCACACTGATAATATTATAAAATTTTCTGTCATTCCCATCAAATACTAGATTTTGCCCGGCACCTGCTGTCAACAGATCCTTAGAGACAAAGACGTTAATTTGTTTCATGGAATGGATGAAGTCAGTTAAGCCCAGTCAAAAATAAACATGCAGCCCAAATACAGTAAGTGATATGAAAAGTTGGCCCTTCAATGGAATCCTTTTCAAGTTTTCCAATTTCTGCCACAAGTGTCATTTTCTTACTGGTCCTCAGGCTTGATATCTTGGAGATTCCTTTGCCTCTGCCCACCCCTGTTTTACTTATCTCTGGCCTGTCTCCAATTACCACTCCTGCTCTTTCTTTATTTTCAGAGCCACTACCTGGTCTGGACTGTGAGTACTCCAACATGGATGAGATGGATGAGATGAGATGAGAGATGGATGAGATGGTGAGTACTCCAACATGGAGAGTGAGATGGTTTCTCAATAGATAGCCCTCCTGCTCCCAATCTCTCGCAGCTTCAGTTATTTCTTGCCAGATCAACCTTACATATGATGGCATGGCTTTCCATGTTTAAGAGTCATCAGAGGTTTTCTTACAATATATTCCAGCAATCCCACTCCTGGGCATATATCCAGAGAAGACTCTAATTCAAAAGGATATATGCACCCCAATGTTCATAGCAGCAGTATTTACAATAGTCAGGACATGGAAGGAATTCAAGTGCCCATCAATAGACAAATAGATAAGGAAGATGTGATGTATATACATATATGTGTGTGTGTTTGTGTGTGTCTGTGTGTGTGTATATATATACAGTAGAATACTATTCAACCATAAAAAGAATGAAACAATGCTACTTGCAGCAACATGAGTGGACCTAGAGATTATCATATTAAATAAAGTAAGTCAGAGAAAGACAAATACCATATGATATCACTTATATATGGAATCTAAAAAATTGATACAAATGGACTTATTTACAAAACAGAAATAGACATTTCTATTCTTATCTCTATAAGATCTTATATTCTTATAAGAATATAATCTTATATTCTTATTTTATTACATTTTCTTATCTTTCTTATTTTCTTATAGTCTTATATTTTAATTTCTATTCTTATCTCTATAGAGATAATAAATTTATGGTTACCAAAGGGGAGAGGGATAAATTAGGAGCTTGGAATTAAAAGATACAAGCTACTGTATACAAAATAGGTAGAGAACAAGGTCCTTCTATATAGCACAGGAAACTATATTCAATACCTTGTAATAATTTAGAAAAGAGTATATGTACATGAATTGTTTTGCTTCATACCTGAAACTAGCACAACATTGTAAATCAAATATACTGCAATTTTTTAAGAAAAAAGCAATCAAAGCTTTCTATCACCTGTCACAAGAAAACCAAACTGAATCTGGACTACAGTTTCTTCAGTTGTAAAATGGCTATGCAGCTCTTGAGGGGTGATTTTCAAACTTTTGAGCAGCCCCAAGCATAAGCCAGATTAAAGGAGAGCTTCTAGATTAAAGCATACAAAGAAACTAGATCCTACCACCCCCACCACTGCCTCTTCCCCTTGCCAAGCAGCCTCCATAGATAAATCACTAATCTGACAGTCTCTAAGCTCCTTTCTTGCTGCTGCAATACCTGGGATTATCTCCTGAATTTAGATCCAGTGTCCCCCATCACAAAGTCTTGTCTTTCTTTACCAAACTTGGGTTTTTCCACCCTGCTCAGGGTTCAGGACACTAGCCCAAATTACCCATGGACAGGATGAAGATTGAGGCAATGCAGAAGTTCAGCCTCATCCAAAGAACTTACAGGCCCAGAGTTGCCAGATCTTTCCAGTTTTCCAAACAAGCTAGAAATCTGACTCCTCCTTATAAAATCAAATCTCTTGATGTTTGTAGCTGTAACGGTTAATTTATGTGTCAGCTTGACTATGCTGTGGTGTTCCATTGTTTAATCAAACAGTGGTCTAGATGTTGCCGTGAAGGGATTTTGTATATGTGGCTAACATTTACAATCACTTGACTTTAAGCAAAGGACACTACTCTCAATAATGTGGGAGGGACTCATACAATCAGTGGAAGGCCTTAAGAGCAAAGAAACTAACATTTCCTGGAAAGGAATGAAGGATTCTGCTTCAAAAATGTGACATGAAAATTTCATGAATTTCCAGTCAGTCAGTCTGCCCTTCAGATTTCAGATACCACCCCCAAGATCACATGAACCAATTCTTAAAAATCAATCAGTCTCTTTATATACACACACACAAACACGCACATATATACATATTCTTAAATAAACAAAATAAATGAAAAAGGAGAAATATCAACTGAAACTGAAGCAATACAAAAAGCCATAAGAGAACACTTTGAACAATTATATGCCAACAAATTCAGCAGCCTAGAAAAAATGGACAACTTTCTCTAAGTATACAGCACCCCCCAAAACTGAATCAAGAAGAAATAATTTGAACAGACCGATCACTAGAAGTGAAGTAGAATCTATATTACATACAAATCCTTGGTTCTGTTTCTCTGTAGAACCTTGACAGATAGAGTAACCAACTCAAATTTTTGTCAAACTCCATAGGCCAAACAGAAATATACCTGAACCCCACTTGCAAGCTATCAGTATGAAACTCAGTTCCCTACAACACGACTCATCTCCTCATGAGCTGCTGCTTCACACATACCAGGTCATTGCTGCCGTTGTGCCCCTTTCCCACTGGGAAAGACTTTTCTTCCCAGTTCATCTTCTCAACAAAATGCAATGCTTCCTAAAGGCACTAGGCTCAGGCTCTTCTCTTTCAGGAAGCTTCTATTATAATTTGATGCCATGATGATCCCCATGCATTACTTTTCATTCTTTCTACATTTAATGTTCACAGATAGGATGTACTATGTTATAGATTTATAGATTTATGATTGCTTCTAGATCTATGATTTCTTAAATTGCTCTCAAAATGTTATCCACCTTATCTTTCAAATAATAATAAAGATCTCACCTTTAGAGCTTATTTGCCATCATTCTACAACTTGTACTGAAAACAAATTGCTCTGGAAATGAGGAGACATGAATTCCAGTCTCAACTCTTTGGGGAGGTCACTAGGCATCTCTGGGCTGGATTTCCTTCATCTGTAAAACAGGATAGAACTAGTTAAAGGCTAAAATTTACTTACTGCTTACCATGTTCCAGGCACTGTTTTATGAGCTTTTACATATATTCATTCACTCACTTAATCCTTAAAATTTTATGAGGTAGGTACTAATATATAGAGGGTTTTCCACGTGGCTCAGTGGTAAAGAATCTGCCTGCCAATGCAGGAGATGCAGGTTTGATCCCCAAGTCAGGAGGATCCCCTGAAAAAGGAAATGGCTACCCACTCCAGTAGTCTTGCCTGGAAGATCTCATGGACAGACAAGCCTGGCAGACTACAGTCCATGGGGTCACAAAAGATTCAGATATAACTTAGCAACTAAACAACAACCATATAGAATAAACTGAGATTCAAAAATATGAGGTAAATTGCCCAAGGCAGGCTTACAAGCATTGGAACTGGGATTTAGATCCAAGCAGTCTGGTTCCTAAGCCCATGTTCCCAGTCCCATATAGGAAACAGACTTCCAGTACATATTGCATAATTCCCAGCAGCTCTAAAATTCTATGATTCTAAAGTCACCTTCAGTGTGCCCTTTATTATAAGCCACAACAAGGACTCATTAAATGCTTACTTAAATGAGTCAACTACCTTTCAGGTCATTTCCGTTTTATTAGCATGATGGCCTGTCACGTTGTATATAAGCGTATGGTGCTAGATTTGACTGGACCACCACTGGTCACTAGTGACAGGTTCCAATCACAAGGTCTGACTTGGCCATCAAATGTCCTGTCTCTGCTTCATCCTATACGTAGACTTTACATCACTCATAGGTCAGATATTTTTGAAACCATTGTTTTCTGAAACATAAGATGAACAGGTGTCTTTACAATTAATTTGTAAGGCAGGGCTTTCAAAATGCATCACAGGCTACCACTGATCATACAGTTGGGATCAAAATAGACAGTTCCAGCTGGTAACATAAGCCCAGAACAAGAGGTAACTTTTTGCCAAAAAAAAAGCAAAAACAGTGACAATAAAAGATGAGATTTAACTTAGATATAGCAGACAATGACCCAGTCATATACTCTTGCCCACCCCCGAGGTCTTCAGGAAATAGTTCCTACACACACACCAACAGCTTCCAACCACAGGCACCTGTGTCTTTCTGCCCCAGAGCATGCTCACCCCAAACATAGCACAGGCCTGAAATGCCAAAGAACTTATGTGGCCAAGAGTAACCCTCAACCAATGAGGGATAAATAATCAACTTTCTCTCCTACCAGCAGGATGGCTCTGGGGCATGTTCTATACATTTTCTTGGAGGAAGGGAAGGGAAGGCTGGTTGCCCCATGTGCTGGCCTCTGGGGGCCTCTATGGCCTTTGCTGAGATGGACACATCTGTTCACTAGCATCAAACTGGAGAGACAGTTTAAAATGCAGATTCCCAGTTTCTTTTTCTGGATGTTTTGATTCAGAGAGACTGGAGTGAAGCTAAAAACCCATATTTTGAACAAGTCTCCCAGAGAGTTCTGATGTTGTCTGACCTTTGGGAAACACTAGCATAGCCCCTCCTGTTTCCTACCAAACACTGAACTTCCTGCTGTCCTGTGAGATAGGAAAGCCTCATGACCTACTGTCTCACACTGAGGTGGATGCACACAGCTTAGTATCGTCATGATCTTTGTTCATCATGAGGCATGTTGGGGCAGAGGATATAAGGCATCCATGGTAAATCTTGGCATTGGTGGCAAATAGACTGATATGGCAACTTAAATATGGAAATCATAGAATTTTCCCATCCAAGTACTAACCAGGCCCGACCCTGCTTAGCTTCTGAGATCACACAAGATCGGGTGCATTCAGGGTGGTATGGCCGTAGACTATAGAATTTTCAAAGTAGAACTGAGGAAGCAAAAGAAGAAAAAGATCTTTTGGTATTAATTCTAGTTATTTCAATACCATTAAAAAGGAGGAGGTTCTAAGAAAAGCCACACAAAATCTCTGAGGGGAAAGAGGAACAGTAGCATGAAAAAAGACAGAAAAAAATTACGTGTGATCTTTTACTAAAATCTACATCTAAACCCTGATAATTATCTTACTTTAAAACAGCTGGAAAAAGAAATTAGCAAGTATCTATCTATAACTGTGTACCTTAAACATTAGGTAAAATGTTTGCTCTTTGATATTTTATATAATAATGAATTTTATAACATCACTTTTGAACATTTTCAAATTGAATATTGTATTTTAATGAATAAATATGATTGATTTATGTCACTTAAAGTTGATATCAGCAAAATCTTCCACCCAAAGCAACTTTAGATTTCCAATCCCATAAAGTAAAGTTTAACTTTTTAAAATCTGATTTGAAATCTTATGTCAGCCTACTTTTTTCAAGAAGAACCTTTACCTGATGTAATAGTTAGAACATACCGGGTTGGACTGCAGTTATAAATCACTTCAAGATTTCAGCAGCTTGACCCACCATATACATGCTCATCACAAGTAACCAGGGGAGTTCTGCTCATCCCAGTCTTTCAGGGGCCGAGCTGACAAGGTTTCATCTCAACATGTCCTTCCAAGTTCTCCACAGCACAGGGAAGGAAATATGGTAACTTATGACACACTCCTGCCCACATTTCATTGGTCAAAGCAAATCAGTGATTATCCTAACTTCAAAGGGGGTGGAGAGTATCATCTTACCATCTGGCTGGAGTGTTTGTCACCAGCCCTAATGACTATCATATCTGATTTTGCATTTTACCTTCTTTGGACTTTTGCACCACATAACAGTTGACTTTATCTATCCCCCTGTTTGGAATTCATAGTATCAATTCAATAAACTTATATTGTCAGTCCAACAACAACAAAGCATTTCGGTCTTTTAGAACCACTGTATTTACGCAAGGTCTCCATTGTTTCTTAAAACCAGCATCCCTAGTACATCTCCTTTTGGCAGACCCAGGGTGCTCTATGCAAGTTTAAAGAGAAGTTGGTAGCCCCAAGTGTGGCAGAGACAACTCGCTCACCAGACTGATGATTCTCCTTACACCACATAGGAGAGAGTTGCTGAGTTCCTACAGAGCCTGTCTTTCTCAGACCCTTGCACTAGGTGTGGTTACATGACTGAGTTCTGATCAAAGAAATGTAGATGGAAATGACCTTTACCACTTTCAGGTCCAACCCACAAATATGTCCTGCACCATCTGATGCGCTCATCTCCTGGCTGGATGTTGATGCCTGAGGCAACCTAAAAGCCCCATGTTGGAGATGGCAGAGCCTTTGTCAGCCTGCTCTTCAAATGACTACATGACCCAGACCTTCCACCGATCCCCTACCCTGTTAATGATACATATACACTTTTATTAAAAAATAATTTTCCTTTTGAAGTTTATACAAATAAACTTTTATTATGAGAAATAAGCTTTAACAGTGATGGGGTAGTAGGATAAATGGACAAAATACTTCAAACGTGAATTTTTTTGGTTGTCCTCAACAATGACAAAGTCAACTAATATAATTCCTTTAGCAATCTATTAATCTCTCTCTGTTCTCTCTGTGTAACTGCTGCCCTGTGTGATTACAAGAGAATTTCCCAGTAAGTAAAGGAGGAACTGAATTATTATAGAGGAATTTGGAGACAGCAAGAGGGAGAACTGCCAGTTTCTGGTTTTGTAAAGGTCTTCAGTTATCGCCAACCACACAACATAGAAAAGAGATGTAATCCCAACATCGATGACTGCCTAAGGCTGATGGGCCATATTCCAAGCATCTCATGATAGAAATAATGTGTAATGCATGAAATTAGACACACGATGGCATTGAAGTTTTTTATCATGCTCATCAAATCCTATCCTCTCTAATATGTCGTTGCAAATGTAATGCTGTTTTGGCCAAACTTATCCCACCCCACCCCCAACCTCCCCAGGCACAAGGATAGGCTGTATTTCCCAGCCACTCTTGGTGTGAGGTGGGTCATGTGACAACGAAATATGGGCATATGAGATGTGAGCCCTTCTCAGACCCAATGGAGGACTCAAGACCCAAGAGGAAAGCAGAAACACTAATTAGGAGTAGCTGTGTCCTAAATGAATGCTTAGAATGTCACCTCCCCCACCCAACCAGCTTGGAGCTATGATGTGAAAAAGAGAGAAATCACTGAGATTTTGTTACAGCAATTAGGACACTTCATTTCAGTTCCGCTGCTCAGTTGTGTCTGACTCTTTGTGAGCCCACGGACTGCAGCACTCCAGGCTTCCCTGTGTTAATTAGGACACAGCATACCTTAATGAATACATCAAGACTGTTGTATTTGCCTTAGAGAACCATGTGAAAGGTTAAAACTGAACAGGGTGGTTTGCAAAGTAACCTTTAATAAAGCTGTCAATCAAAATAAGAAAGCCTAAGGGGCCCTAAAGGTGTACTCTAATCCTCCCCCTACTCCCACCCACCCTGTTCAATTTGGCTCTTCCCAGTGGCTCAACCACTCCTCCAGAATGCTTCTTGCCAGTGTCCCGGCAGGAATACCATGACTTGGTCACCTCCCACCCTCTCTCGGCCTCTTCTCCCTTTCCTGACTACTTAAGGAAATTTCACTCTTCTGGGCTTTAACTGCTATATATTATTCCTTCTGCTAGACTGCTCTTTCCCCCTTCTTTGCCTGTGAGCCCT
This sequence comes from Cervus canadensis, assembly GCF_019320065.1. NCBI lineage: Eukaryota > Metazoa > Chordata > Mammalia > Artiodactyla > Cervidae > Cervus > Cervus canadensis. The sequence goes on from NC_057388.1 coordinate 45,203,803, forward strand.
ACCTGTTCTACCTGCCACCCCGATTGAGGCCATCCTTCTGGAAGGCTCAGTTGGAAAAGATTGCCTCCTGCTCTGAACTCCCATTCTTCTTTCCCGGTGTGACTCTGAGGGTCCAACTCATGTTCCTGCTGTGTGATGGTGACAAGTAGACATCTTCTCTGCTTGATAGATTGCAAGCTCCTTGCAGACAAGGATCCACGTGCCAGTACTCAGATGATATTCGGTAATAAATGTTAAATGAACTCATGAATAAATGGTAATGAATGCACAAGTCAATTAATATTTAAGTAGAATTCCACACAGCAGCTTGGATCAGAGATTCAGAGATCCCTTTTCTTCCAAATTAGTCCACATGAAAGTATGTTTCCTTTATGACATTCTGCCCAGCCTCATGGCCCTCCTATATAAAGATGGAGCATTTGGGCAGAGATCACTGCTTGTGAGGAGCAGACATGATGTTCAGCACTGGCCTCCAACTGAAATATCAAGATTCAGCTGGAGACAAGAGTCTCCAAGAATACGGGGGGGGGGGGGGGGGGGGGGGAGGGGAACAAAACAACAAAAAACAAATTTAAGAAAATAGGGGAAGTTGCTTAAATTTGAGACATTTTCAAGTAAAAATAATTTTAGGTAAATATTATTTTTTGAACTTTCATTGGCATACAACACACACACACACAGAAAAGGGACTATTGAGCGGACAGCATGGCAACTGTTCACAAACTGTGCACACCATATAGCCAGCACCTCCTCAAAAAACAGACCATTCCCAGCAGCGCAGAAGCCCCGCCCCCTCGAGTCAGTAAATACTATTTTAAAAGAAAAGGAAGGAAGGAGAGAGGGGAGGGGTGATCAGGAATCTACTTGAAAAGAAAAGGAGAAACCCAGCACTGGCAGGCAGGGAGAGGAGGGGACAGCCCAGGGGAACTCACAGACTCACTGAGATACACCCCTCAGGGCTTCCGATCTGCCAAAAATTCTCATGGTACTGAACAAACCCACATCATGGGTAGCTGCAGCAAAGGCGGCCCAAGCTTTGGAGGTGACAAGGATTCCTACCAGGTACAGAGCAAGGAAATGCATGCGCTGAACCCCAGCCTGGGAAAACCTGGCTCAGGCCAAGTGCCCCCCAACCATTTCCCACTCCTAGCCTGTGCCCCTGGGCCCTTTCTCTACACCTGAAAGGCAGAGCATCCTCTGTGCTTCCTTCCAGTGGGATGTGATTCCTGCCATACTCTAGCCAGAATCCTGGGCTTAGGAAGGAACAACCTCTAAGGTAATGGCCTCAGCAGCAGCTTCTATTGTACTTTGTCACTTCTGGGGTCTCAGGACCAGGGCTCTGAGAGCAGGTTCCATTCAAGCTGGTCCACTAAGTCTTCCTCTCTCCCAGGACACTCTGCTCTGCCCCTGAACAGGGAAAATCTCAGGAGTGCAGGATCTATCTTTGGCTTGGAAACTTCACTCTGTCTTTATTACAAACAACTTTGTTTCCGTCGGGATCATGGGATGTGTGTAAGAGGTAGATGGAGATAGGTAGGTGACTAGACAGAGGTATAGGTAGACAGATGCAAATACTTGACGGTCTTCAGGTAATCTGGAAGGCACAGTCCCAGGGATGGGTCTCATAGCCATTATATGGAAGGATTTCTTGCTCACAAGGATGTACAGGCAGTTTTCGGTCTTATATTTCTGTTCACTGTTAATAAGGGAACAACAAAGAGAACTAATACATTGGATCAGCCAGAGGGGCTATAAAGAGCCTCTTGAGCATTGTTGTTCTTGAAAATAAATGTCAAAATGGGGTCCGTCCCAAGTCCTACACACATCATTATCTCTACATACCACTATCCTCTGAAGATTTCTGTGCTGAGGTTTTAAGAGGTGGTAGACTGCAGGGCTTTGGGTTAGGTGGTTCCATGCAAAGGAGGGAATGCCTGGGATTTGGTTGCTCTGGGAGGCTTTGGGGTAGCATCCAATATTCCTGTTGCTTCCTTTAAATGCAAGGGAATCCACTGACTTTCAAAAAATAGATAGTTCATACAAATGACCCATTCCACACTTAACTGAGGCCCTTGCTTTGCCAAGCACTGTGTTAGGTCCTGAGGAATTCAGAGATAAACAGAGCATTCACTGTCCCTAAGAACTCAGACTCATGGAGGAGACAGCCTAGAGGGGATAGTAGTAATACCCTTCTCCTCAGAGGCATCTCCTTGGGATATTGTGAGAATTAAATAAATGAATATATTAAAGTACTTCTGCTTAGTCACTCAGTCATGTCTGACTCTTTACGACCCTTTGGACTTTAGCCCACCAGGCTGTCCATGGGATTTTTCACAGCAGAATACTGGAGTGGATTGACATTTCCTACTCCAGGGGATCTTCCCAACCCAAGGATCAAACCCACATCTCCTGTGTTTCCTGCATTGACAGGCGACTGAACAATAACAACAATTAAAGTGCTTAGGATAATGTACGACACCTGGAAAGTGACATGGAAGAATTTGTTCTTGGTGGTGGTGATACTACTGTTACTTTTGTGGTGATCCCTAATGGAGGAAAGCTTTCCTCAGTCAGCCTGTCAGTTCAGTCGCTCAGTTGTGTCCCACTCTTTGCGACTCCATGGACTGCAGCATGCCAGGCTTCCCTGTCCATCACCAACTCCTGGAGCCTGCTCAAACTCATGTTAATCGAGTCAGTGATGCCATCCAACCATCTCATCCTCTGTCGTCCCCTTCTCCTCCCCCCTTCAATCTTTCCCAGCATCAGGGTCTTTTCCAAGAAGTCAGTTCTTCACATCAGGTGGCCAAAGTATTGGAGTTTCAGCTTCAGCATCAGTCCTTCCAATGAACACCCAGGACGGATCTCCTATAGGATGGACTGGTTGGATCTCCTTGCAGTCCAAGGGACTCTCAAGAGGGTTGTCCAACTCCACAGTTCAAAAGCATCAATTCTTCCACACTCAGCTTTCTTTATGGCCCAACTCTCACATCCATACATGACTACTGGAAAAACCATAGCCTTGACTAGATGGACCTTTGTTGGCAAAGTAATGTCTCTGCTTTTTAAAATGCTGTCTAGGTTTGTCAGAGGTTTTCTTCCAAGGAGCAGTGTCTTTAAATTTCATGGCTGCAGTCACCATCTGCAGTGATTTTGGAGCCCAAGAAAATAAAGTCCCAAGCTGTTTCCATTGTTTTCCCCATCTATTTGTCATGAAGTGATGGGACTGGATACCATGATCTTAGTTCTTTGAATGTTGAGTTTTACGCCAGCTTTTTCACTCTCCTCTTTCACTTTCATCAAGAGGCTCTTTAGTTCCTCTTTGCTTTCTGCCATAAGGGTGGTGTCATCTGCATATCTGAGGTTATTAATATTTCTCCTGGCAATCTTGATTTCAGCTTGTGCTTTCTCCAGCCTGGTATTTCGCATGATGTACTCTGCATATAAGTTAAATACGCAGGGTGACACTATACAGCCTTGATGTACTCTTGTCCCAATTTGGAACCAGTCTATTGTTCCATGTCCGGTTCTAACTGTTGCTTCTTGACCTGCATACAGATTTCTCAGGAGGCAGGTCAGGTGGTCTGGTATTTCCATCTCTTGAAGAATTTTCCACAGTTTGTTGTGATCCACACAGTCAAAGGCTTTGGCATAGTCAATGAGGCAGCATACCAGTGAAATTGCTTAGTCGTATCTGACTCTTTGCGACCCCATGGACTGTAACCTACCAGGCTCCTCCATCTATGGAATTTTCCAGACAAGAGTACTGGAGTGGTTACCATTTCCTTCTCCAGGAGATCTTCCTGACCCAGGGGTCGAATCCAGGTCTCCTTCATTACAGGCAGACGCTTTACCATCTGAGCCACCAGGGAAGCCCTAGCCAATGAAGCAGTAGACATTTTTATGAAATTCTCTTACTTTTGCTATGATCCAACAGATGTTGGCAATTTGATCTCTGGTTCCTCTTCCTTTCCTAAATCCAGCTTGAACATTTGAAAGTTCTTGGTTCATGTACTATTGAAGCCTTGCTTGGAGAATTATGAGCATTACTTTGCTAGCATGTGAGATGAGTGAAATTGTGTGGTAGTTTGAACTTTCTTTGGTATTGCCTTTCTTTGATATTAGAATGAAACCTGATCTTTTCCAGTCTTGTGACCACTGCTGAGTTTTCAAATTTGCTGGCATATTGAGTGCAGCACTTTAACAGCATCATCTTTTAGGATTTGAATTCCATCACCTGCACTATCTTTGTTCATAGGGATGCTTCCTAAGGCCCACTTGACTTCAGACTCCAGGATGTCTGGCTCTAGGTGAGTGATCACACCATTGTGGTTATCTGGGTCATTAAGATCTTTTTTGTATAGTTCTTCTGTATATTCTTGCCTCCTCTTCTTAATATCTTCTGCTTCTGTTAGGTCCATACCATTTCTGTCCTTTATTGTTCCCATCTTTGCATGAAATGTTCCCTTGGTAGCTCTAATTTTCTTGAAGAGCTCTCTAGTCTCCCATTCTATTGTTTTCATCCATTTCTTTGTATTGATCACTGAGGAAGGCTTTCTTATCTCTCCTTGCTATTCTTTGGAACTCTGCATTCAGATGGGCATATCTCTCCTTTTCACAGCTGTTTGTAAGGCCTCCTCAGACAACCATTTTGCCTTTTTGCATTTCTTTTTCTTGGGGATGGTTTTGATCCCTGCCTGCTTTGCAATATCATGAACCTCTGTCCATAGTTCTTCAGGCACTCTGTTGATCAGATCTAATCCCTTGAATCTATTTGACACTTCCACTGTATAATTGTAAGGGATTTGATTTAGGTCATACCTCAATGGTCTAGTGGTTTTCCCTACTTTCTTCAATTTAAGTCTGAATTTTGCAATAAGGAGTTCTTGATCTGAGCCACAGTCAGCTCCCAGTCTTGTTCTTGCTGACTGTATAAAGCTTCTCCATCCTCGGCTGCAAAGTCTGATTTCGGTATTGACCATCTGGTGATGTTCATGTGCAGAGTCATCTCTTGTGTTGTTGGAAGAGGGTGTTAGCTATGGCCAGTGCCTTCTCTTGGCAAAACTCTGTTAGCCTTTCCCCTGCTTCATTTTGTACTCCAAGGCCAAACTTGCCTGTTACTCCAGGTATCTCTTGACTTCCTACTTTTGCTATCTTGTTCTCTATGATGAAAAGGACTTCTTTTTTGATGTTAGTTCTAGAAGGTCTTGTAGGTTCTCATAGAACTGTTCAGCTTCTTCAGCATTAGTGGTTGGGGCATAGACTTGGATTACTGTGATATTGAAAGGTTTGCCTTGGAGACAAACTTTCCTAACCCTATTCTAGAAAGCCCTCCCAGAGGAGGTTATGCAAACTGCATCCAGTGCTCTGTGGGTATCCTCAGGGGATTGGTTTAGGACCTGAGCAGGTACCAAATTCCAGGGATGCTCAAGTTCCTTACAGAAAATGGTTATTACAATCATAGACCATAAGGGATAGATTATAAAGGGTCTGACATATCACACTAAGGAATCTGGATTTTCAAAACTCAATTTATAGAAAAATCTTTTCTGGAAATTTGCAGAGGGCTGACTAAACTATATCTGCTAAGATGAGCTGAACAAGAAAATTGAGAAAACTGACCTCAATGGTCAATTTCTGATAATAAGAATGGAAGGTCCCCACAGACCCCTGGATCTGGCTGTGGATCCTTGGGGTTGTGTTGGCTGTGACTGATTTCCTGTGGCTTTTTTCCTCAGATCCTGGAATGATTCCCCTCTACCCACATAGCATGCTGACATCCAAGGCTGCTACAAACTCTTCTGTTATCCTCCCCAACACGTCAGAGCCTTCACATCTTGTTCTGGTGTCCACCCTTCTCTACCAGCCAGGAATCCAGCAGGATTACCTTATCACGCATGCAATTCTATCCCCTTTCCCTGTGATTGCCTGAGGGAGAGATGGGCCAACAGACAGGAAGGAAGGCTTCTGGGAAAGTTTTCCTCTCTGCAAAAGACACACACAAGCCCACTGTCTTCTCTTCCTTTGTACGTTGTATTGGTGTGTGACACCTAGAATTGCCTGTCCTCTATAGCATCCAACACAATGTCTTGCATATCTTGCATAGTGTAGTTATATAAGTGTATGTTTCATTGAAAACGTATAAAGACTTCCCATCAGTAGAATGGCTGCTATCTCTTTAGTAGATTAGGAAACTGAGAGAGCTGTATTAGCATAGATCAGGCCTAGAGAATAAGTGGGAATAAACCCAGGTCTCATGATTGCTAGTGCTTCGACATTACCAGGCTGCTTCTCTTTTAGCAGATTCAGACCAAAAAGCTTCATAAAGATTGGCATTTATTAATTCAGACAGAGAAAGACAAATACTGTATAGTATCATTTATATGTGGAATCTAAAAATACAATAAGCTAGTACATATAACAAAAAAGAAGCAAATTTACAGATATAGAGAACAACTACTGGTTACCAGTGGGGGTGGGTAGGGGTACAGAGGTGGGGGAGTGGGTGATACAAACTATTGCGTGCAAGACAGGATACAAGGATATATTGTACAATATGGGGAATTTAGCCAATATTTTATAATAACTGCAAATAGAGTATAACCTTTAAAAACTGTATGCTGCTGCCGCTGCCGCTAAATCACTTCAGTCGTGTCCGACTCTGTGCGACCCCATAGACGGCAGCCCACCAGGCTCCCCCATCCCTGGGATTCTCCAGGCAAGAACACTGGAGTGGGTTGCCATTTCCTTCTCCAATGCATGAAAGTAAAAAGTGAAAGTGAAGTTGCTCAGTCGTGTCTGACTCTTAGCGACCCCATGGACCACAGCCTACCAGGCTCCTCCACCCATGGGATTTTCCAGGCAAGAGTACTAAAGTGGGGTACCATTACCTTCTCTGTTAAAAACTGTATAACAGTTTTTAAAATAAATTTTTTAAAAGATTAGCATTTGTACCTAGACAACAAAGCTAAGTATGAAGGTGAAGTAAATTATTAGATGAGATTTAAATGACTTTAAATTGATTATATCATTATATAAACCATCTGAGGCTGATCTACAAAAATATGAAAAGATGGATTCCAGTGCTTTGTCAGGTTGAGAGATATGCACACATCTGAGTCAGAGAGCTATCCTATCCAGGAACAATAACCAATAACAGCTTCCCAATCAGTGTGCCTCAAAGGTCCCTGGGGAATACAGACAATGTCTCATGAATTGAAGAACCTCTTCCCTTATCCCCATGTCACAGTCAGTTCTGGCTGCTACAACAAAATATCATAGATGGGGCAGCCATAAACAGCAAATTTATTTCTCATAGTTCTGAAGGTTAGGTGCTTGAGATGAGGGTAGTTGCATGGTCAGGGTCTAATGAGGGTCCTCTTCTGGTCTGCAGACTGCTATCTTCTCATTGTGTCCTCACAGGGCAGAAAAATAGCAAGAGAATTCTTTGGAGTCCCCTTTATAAGGGCACGAATTCCATTCATAAGGGTACCACCCTCATGACCTAATTATCCCCCAAAGGCCCCACCTCCTGATACTATCATACTGGGGGTTAGGATTTCAGTAGATGAATTAGCAGTGGAGGGGAACACAAACATTTAGTCCACTATACCCAATGTACCATACAAATACCATTACAATGTACATGTGCTGAGACGTGAAAGAAGTTTGGGAACCACAGGCCTATCTTCCCATGTCTTTTCCATATCTCCCATTGCTGTCTTTCACAAATTCTCCAGGTCGGAGAACTGATCAGTTCACTGTTTCCCAAATACTTTTTGGCTTAAAGACTTCCCCCTCTGATTCCTCTTGCCTTACATCCTGCACCTCCCCTTGCATATTTGAAATGTTTGAAATCCCACTCATAGTGACCTCCTCCAGTAAACTTTTGTATTATGGAAGGAACATAAAATATAAACCACTTGGCCTACACTATAACATTACAGTTTTTTCATCTGCATATCTTTTCTCTCCAGGATACAAATGATATCTCTAAAGCCTGTCTTAAAGAACCTTCCTCAAAGCAAATAATTCATTCGTCATCTACTTATTGACCATTGGCACATCTTACTGTGTTCTTACTTTCTAATCTGCTTGATTTTGTGGTTCCCATAATGTTGAATGATAATAAGGTCAGACTATTTGATTATATTTTTTCAATAACAATATAGTGTGTGTCTACTCTATGGAAAACATAGTGCTGGATGTATGGAGATTCACAGAAGGGCAAAAAAGAAGAAAATAGAAAAACATATTAATAAAATAGGATAGTGATAAGACCAAGGGGGGTTCTACCCTAAAAAATCTGGGGATACAACTAGTAAAGAATTCCTCTGTGTGGAGGAAGTAGACACTGGCCATTATTTCTCCCCTGAAACAATGACTACATATAGTCAAATTTTAGGGGCTATATTAGGACTTGGGGAAGAGCGGGGTTCTTAATCTCAAACCACTAAAAAAGTCTGAAGTATCTGCAAGTTTAGTCATAGAACAGACAATATTTGCATAATTGGACTTAGCTGAGTAGTTCCTACAGAAGCAAGAAGATTCAAGAGGTAGAGTCTAGCATTTCTGAAATAATGTGTGTGTGTGTGTGTGTGTGTGTGTGTGTGTGTGTGTGTGTTGTGTTGTGTGTGTGTGTGTGTGTGTGTGTGTGTGTGTGTGTGTGTGTGTGTGTGTGTGTGTGTGTGTGTGTGTGTGTGTGTGTGTGTGTGTGTGTGTGTGTGTGTGTGTGTGTGTGTGGTGTCAGCTTGTCAGGACTTAGTCTCCTCTGTCTGTTGAATGATCTGGGGAACAGAGTTGGCCAGGCTTATGGTCCCTCTGTGGTCAGCCCTACCAGCCCCAAACTGCCACTCCTACTCCCCCCACCTACCTCTCCACACATTCTAGGTAAATCACAGCTTGGCCAGCTCCTGTGGGGTGGCTTCTTGGTGTCTCCCTCAAACCAACCAAGAAGACTAATTTAGAAGCTTCAAAAGCCACCAGGCTCCTATAGGAGTATTCCTTTATAGGAATACACTTTGGAAAGCTGATAAGATCCCTCTGAATATTTGAGAGGTGGCCCTTGAGTTAATGGCTTAGCTGTTGATGTCAACTATTACAGCACTGTTTATAGAAAGCTAAGATCCAAGAGGCCTGTGGTGAAAGGAGACAGATTAGACAATCATTTATCTCTCAGAGTAATTGAAAGAAACTCTTAATTATCCATCTCTAAGGAACCTGTGAGGCCAAGGCTATGTTTACCTGTTGTCCCTGGGCCTCTGTGGATTCCATGAGAGCCTAGGTTGAAGGATGAACTCTGGTACAGGAAACCCTTAATGGAGGAGAAGGGCCACTGTTTTAGGATCTAGAAGGAACTGAGGTTCCTGGAATATACAGAGCTTCTGTAGAAGTGACTAAGGATGGCCTTTCCATGGATTCTCCACTCCCCTGGGAATCAGGAGCCCCCTCCCAGAGACCCTCTCGCTGTTGGGGCAGTACTCAGCTCCCAATCCGGTGGCACCAAGAAGCCTATTTTGTCTGCAGTCAATCACTGCTCTCAAGAAGTCTCCACCCCCAAAACACACACACACATGCACACATACACATTGTACTTTCAGTCTGAGCCAGTGATATTTTGGAGCCTAAATGTTTTGAAAAATTGAAAACTGTCTCACCAACCTAAGGAAATGAACTTCCAGACCTTGTCTTTGAAAATGTTTAGCTTGATAACCAGTCCTCTGGATCACTAGGTTTCTCTTCCCTCATCCCTCAGTTACAGGGTACGAACAAGGGGTCATTTGCATTTCCATGAGGGAAAATTCATTGAACGGGCTTTGCAGGACTAATGGGTTTCCTTTGGCTCTTTAAAATCTTCCCACCAGGCTGGCTGTCTGCTACTGTAGCTAGGAGGCCTTTCTCTCCACTGAGAACTAACTAGAAAAATAGTTCACATGTGTGTGTCTCATGAATGCATATTTGGTTTGAATCTATGTCATTTTATAATAATTGGTTTGCACTCTCGAAATTTAAAAAAAAAAAACAGTAGAGTAAAAATACATATACTTTCATGCTTAGTTCTCTGTGTGTGCTTTAACAGGAAATGCATTTCTTACACTTTTAAAATGAGCAATCACACGTATAATCAACTTGGTTAAAACTTCCTTCCTGGTAACTGCAACACTTCCTCTGCATCTGGATGTGAAGGGAGACCCAGAAAAGCGGAAGAGTTTAGAAGCACACTGGGTACGTTTGAATTTGTTTTGTTTTTAGAAATTAAACAAATGATCCTTCAACATCGTCGCCTCTGCTGCTTTATCAGGTATTGCTTCCTTCTATTTTTTGCCCTTTGTTGGGTCTGACACGGAATAGTGACACTTCCTTCTCGGCCAGAATATTTTTATATGGAACTGCTGTCGTTCTTCTGATGATGCTGCCACTGACTGTCCGTTTCAACGTCTAGTCCAACCCGTGTGTGTGGATATCCACAAGGTTCCGGCAATAGCTTTGCAGGTGCATCAGTCCTTTTTTGTTTTTGTTTGGGAGGAAGAGGGAGGGCCAGCCAGCCTTCAAGTTCTTACAAATGCATGATTCGCGATTAGCGTGCTAAACAGTGTTTTTAACGTCTCTCTCTCATAAAAGGAGAAAGCTTCACAGCCTCAACCATGAAGGAAAGCAGTGAGTATTTAGTCAGCCAGTTTTCTTCTGCATCTCATATCTTGTAAGTCTGTTTGATGTCATGAAGGGAGAAGTGATTGCTGTGTATTTGCATGTTGCCTAAATTTGGATCTATTTTATTTCAATTTAGTGCCAGTATTCGCAGCTTACAGTTCTCTTCTTTGTCATTCTGTAAAGTAGCAAAAGACCAAATAGTGAAGGGCTTAAGCTGCAAGAGACAGTTCTTTGGGACAGTTTGTTTCATGTATTTTGTAAGTGTAACTTCATAATATGTTGAGAGAGGGACTGTTGTCTTTAAAAGTAAATTTAAGTCAAGATTTGAACAGAAGTTTGGATCTAATGAAACTTGCCTTTCTTGCCTTTTAATCAAACTCTTCTTTTTGGTGTATATCAAATGCTTCACTGTTTCTTAAGGAAATAAATAATTACTTATATATTTCACTAACATTAGTCCTTTAAGAATAATATTATCTTAAACATTAATTTTTGTTTCACTAATTGATTTTTAGAATAAGAATCAAAATATTAAAGGGTACTACTAAATAGTAAAATCAAAATACCTTATTCATATTTCAATTTTAATATTTTAAGCATTTCGATTGTTATTTGAAGAGTTTCACACTGCAATAAGTAACATTTATACTTAAATACTTTGTGAAAGTAGGTCCTTATTAACTATTTGTGGAAATAGTGGGTAAATTATTGAGAATATATTGATGAATTCTAGTTATAGAGATGAAAATATTAGAGCAAAAAGAAGTTAAATAGTCAATAGGGGTCCCACAGCAGGTCCTTCTGTCTAGCCTATAGGTTCTCCAGAAGCAGATGAGATGAAATGGTACAAAGGTAACACTATTTGAAAGTTCATATTTGGAGAGGACAGCCCTGGGGCCTCCCCTGAGATACTGCCCTAATGGAGCAATGACAGCCAAGATACTTACACACATGATTCACAGCTACAAATGTCTGCAAGTGTTCTTGAGAGGAGCTTGACCAATTCTGATCTTTTCGAGTTTTATCAATGAAATGACTACCTCTCCTCACTAGAAAGGAAAAAAATGAAGAGAAAAAAAAAAATGGACAGGAAGTTGATGAGGGCGTAGATACCCGATCCAGACAGTTTGAAAAGGGATCATAAGGCAACTTGGATAAGGTGTCTGAGTCCCCCAGGAGACACGTGAGACAGAACACAGAGGAAATAAACCAAAGGCCTGCTTTCAAAGGGAGTTGTTTCAGCATCTCACATGGCACCTTGTAAACTAGGACTTGAGGCTCTAGTTGGATTATTTGACTCATCCATGCATTTCAATATGCTTAAAACAATTACCACTTAGAGCCATTACAGTTCATCAGACAGCATGCTAGACCAGTGCTTTACCTCTCTCTTTTTTTAAATTAAAATTTCAAACATAACAGAAGTAGAATAATCAGTGAGTCCCCATCTACCCATGGCCCACATTCATCAAGTTATTACCTTATTTAATGCTCCTGTCTACCCTCTGAAGTATTGCTAACCCCAGTTGATGGATAGGAAGCAGGCTCAGAGATTGTTTAAGCAGCTCCTCCCCCAGTTTCTAAGTGGTGGGGCCCGGATTCCTGGGCCCCTACTCCAAACTTCCTGCACACATCCCTGTTATTCGTCTACACCTTCTCCTTGCCAGCTCACGGGCCACCATAAAAGGCAAGCGCCTTCCCTCTGAAGAGTCTTCTGTTCCTCTCTCTGCTCCCAGGTCACATAGGGCATGGAGCTGGAGAACCATGAACAGCCTGTGGTGCTGAGAGAGGACACCTGCCGCAGGCGCCGGAGGATGAAGCCGCGCAGCACGGCGGCCAGCCTGTCCTCCATGGAGCTCATCCCCATTGAGTTCGTGCTGCCCACCAGCCAGCGCAACACCAAGACCCCCGAAACGGCGCTGCTGCATGTGGCCGGCCACGGCAACGTGGAGCAGATGAAGGCCCAGGTGTGGCTGCGCGTGCTGGAGACCAGCGTGGCCGCCGACTTCTACCACCGGCTGGGCCCCGACCACTTCCTCCTGCTCTACCAGAAGAAGGGGCAGTGGTACGAGATCTACGACAAGCACCAGGTGGTGCAGACCCTGGACTGCCTGCACTACTGGAAGGTGCTGCACCGGAGCCCCGGGCAGATCCACCTGGTGCAGCGGCGCGCGCCCTCGGAGGAGACGCTGGCCTTCCAGCGCCAGCTCACCGCCCTCATTGGCTACGACGTCACAGATGTCAGCAATGTGCACGACGACGAGCTGGAGTTCACACGCCGCCGCCTGGTCACCCCGCGCATGGCCGAGGTGGCTGGCCGCGACCCCAAGCTCTACGCCATGCACCCCTGGGTGACGTCCAAGCCGCTCCCTGAGTACCTGCTGAAGAAGATCACCAACAACTGCATCTTCATCATCATTCACCGTAGCACCACCAGCCAGACCATCAAGGTCTCGGCTGATGACACCCCGGGCACCATCCTCCAGAGCTTCTTTACCAAAATGGCCAAGAAAAAGTCCCTGATGGATATCCCCGAGAGCCAGAATGAAGAGGACTTCGTGCTGCGTGTCTGCGGCCGTGATGAGTACCTAGTGGGCGAGACGCCCATCAAAAACTTCCAATGGGTGCGGCAGTGCCTTAAGAACGGTGAAGAGATTCACCTGGTGCTTGACACTCCGCCGGACCCAGCCCTGGACGAGGTGAGGAAGGAAGAGTGGCCGCTGGTGGATGACTGCACTGGAGTCACCGGCTACCATGAGCAGCTGACCATCCATGGGAAGGACCACGAGAGCGTGTTCACTGTGTCCCTGTGGGACTGTGACCGCAAGTTCAGGGTCAAGATCAGGGGCATCGATATCCCCGTCCTGCCCCGGAATGCAGATCTCACGGTTTTTGTGGAGGCGAACATCCAGTATGGGCAGCAAGTCCTTTGTCAAAGAAGAACCAGCCCCAAACCCTTCACGGAGGAGGTGCTCTGGAATGTGTGGCTTGAGTTCAGTATCAAGATCAAAGACTTACCCAAAGGGGCTCTGCTCAACCTCCAGATCTACTGTTGCAAAGCGCCGGTTCTGTCTGGTAAGGCCTCTGCAGAGACTCCCAGTCCCGAGTCCAGAGGCAAAGCTCAGCTTCTCTACTACGTGAACTTGCTGCTCATCGACCACCGATTCCTCCTGCGCCACGGTGAGTACGTGCTCCACATGTGGCAGTTATCTGGGAAGGGGGAAGACCAAGGGAGCTTCAATGCAGACAAGCTCACATCTGCCACCAACCCCGACAAGGAAAACTCAATGTCCATCTCCATTCTCCTGGACAATTACTGTCACCCCATTGCCTTGCCTAAGCATCAGCCTACCCCTGACCCGGAAGGGGACCGGGTACGAGCAGAAATGCCCAACCAACTTCGGAAGCAACTGGAGGCCATCATAGCCACTGATCCACTTAACCCTCTCACTGCAGAAGACAAAGAATTGCTTTGGCATTTCAGATATGAAAGCCTTAAGGATCCCAAAGCATACCCTAAGCTCTTTAGCTCAGTGAAATGGGGACAGCAAGAAATTGTGGCCAAAACATATCAATTGTTAGCCAGAAGGGAGGTCTGGGATCAAAGTGCTTTGGATGTTGGATTAACGATGCAACTCCTAGACTGCAACTTTTCGGATGAAAATGTAAGAGCCATTGCCGTTCAGAAACTGGAGAGCTTGGAAGATGATGACGTTCTGCATTACCTGCTCCAACTGGTCCAGGTAGGGGAGGCACTCATCTCAAGGAATTTATCTGCATGTGCAGACAGGCGCCATATTAAGCCATCTTCCAGTGCACATTGTCCAAAGAGTCAATTATCAGTCAAAGTAGATCTACTTTAGTAGTCAATGTTCCCTTTTACTTTTTTCTGTCTTTGAGGGCTTTCTGACCAGCATTTTGATGACATGAATAATTCCACATTTTTAGGAGAACTGGCCCAGTGGGAATGAGAGTTTACTCTGTTGATGATAGACTTGACTTATTGAATGCTCCGTTATGCCAAGGTTCCAAGTGATCTACGTATTTTTCATGTATTATCACACTTAACTCTCCCAACAATGTTGATAGCAGTCCAGTTAATATTTGCATTTTATATATAAGGAAACTGAGACACTGAGAGGTTAAGTAATGTGCCCAAGGTCACATATTTTGAAAGACAAATTCAAACCCAGAGGTCCGACAATAAGTCTGCTCTTTTCATTGCTTCCCAATATCTGCATGTATGCAGGATAGTATGTCCTAGAGAGAAAAGGTCATACCCTCTGATCATGTTTGTCACAATTCATAGAGTAACATTTCAATTCTGGATGGGACCTTGAAAGCCCCTCTCTTTAGACAGGTCTGGTACTCTGTTTCTACTCTTCTTCATATGCCTTTCCCTGTGTCCAGAGAGACTAAATCATTTGTCAAAGGTTTCCTTAGGAAGTTAAATAAAGGAGGACCGGTTCTCTTGCTCACTATAGACATTCTCATAGTATATTGTGCTGCTTGACAAGGAAGAGGGAAGACAGGAATTGGAAGAGAATTCTATTTTACAGAGCAGATGTGTTCATTCATTAATTCAACAACTCAGACCGAGTGCTTCCCCTTTTCTGGTTGCTGGATATAGAGCAGTGATCAAAACACAGCTGGACTCTGCCCTAGTGTAGCCTGTAGTTCATGGAGACAGACATCAAATGAGTGTACATACAGGCAGATACTGAATAACATATTGTGACAAACGCTTTGAGGAGAAGCTATAGAATGTTATGAGAAAATAGTCAGGGATCCTGAGGACACTTAATTTAGATTGAAGAAGCCAAGGACAGTTCTGAGTAGGTGATGTTTGTCAGGCTAACTGTTGGACACCAAACTGTCTAATCATTATCTATATTTATAGGCAGTTTCTGGAGTTTTCTGATACAAATTTTGGATAGTCCAAACTTTGAATCTTCACCTTCCCATTACTCAGATACTTGAAATAAAGTTGGCCTTTGTCTTTATCTAATCAAATATAACCAAAGTTTTTCTCTGCCCATGAGTTCAGAGGCTAGCCTAAACATTAATGAGAATTTAATAAAAATTGAAGTATCCTCAGTCTTCTAGCTCGCCATAACAAAAAGAATATGAGGCAAATTTGCAAGGGATCTGTTTCAAGTCCCAAGTCCATCATTGGGACTTGAATTATTTTACATTGTCATTTTCACAAGTGAACTTTGTAGGCTCGGAAAATGAATAGTATTCTTCTTAGAAACGTGTAAATAAAAGAGGTCAGTGATATTAACATTGAGTTTGTGGTCCTAAATTTGAAGAAGAGTAGTCATTTGCAGATGTGGCCAAATGACTCATTCATTCCTGATTAAAATGGTCTCCTGGTTGAGACCTGCATCATCTTTACAGAAGTGAAACACGAAGAAGGTCAAAAAGACTCACGTTTGGGTTAAAAACTTAGTAACATTTCTGAAGTGACTACTGGTGGCTAAATAACCACATTCTCAGAATTAAGATCTTAACTACAGTTACAGTGGCACCAATTTGAGCGTATGTCATCTTTGAAAGCATGGGGATAATTGAAATATTATCAAGTCAGTATTGATCATTTCCAAACTGGAAAACCAAAGTAAGGATTAGAAATCATACCCAAAAGTTCCCAGACCCTAAAACATAAAGTGAATGGAAATTTCTCCTGTTTCTTAGGGAAAAGGATAGACCATGTCTATTTATAAAGGAAATACTCCTGAGATATTTAATTTTAAACTTCTCTTTATACTTATATATCCCATCTATCCTGTAACTTTATATATGCACCTCTAATAATCAAACAGTATTTGTTAGTCTTACTGCATTTTTTTTTCATTTATTTTTATTAGTTGGAAGCTAATTACTTTACAATATTGTAGTGGTTTTTGTCATATATTGACATGAATCAGCCATGGATTTACATGTATTCCCCATCCCGATCCCCCCTCCCACCTCCCTCTCTACCCGATCCCTCTGGGTCTTCCCAGTGCACCAGGCCCAAGCACTTGTCTCATGCACCCAACCTGGGCTGGTGATCTGTTTCACCATAGATAATATACATGTTTCGATAATTATGATCCATTGCAGACATGCAGAAAAGTACAGAAAATGATGTAATAAATATCCATGCACCCATTAGAATTTAATTATTTTTCAGGGTTTTTTTTTTTTTTTTTTGCCAAGTAGCATGTAGGAGCTTAGTTCCCCCACTAAGGATGAACCCATGACCTCTGAATTGGAAGCACAGAGTCTTAACCACTAGACCATCAGGGAAGCCCCTACATATTTATTTTTAATTGCCCAGGTTGCCCTGGGGAAGCAGATGAGGTAGGGGGTAGGGGCAGAGTTTGGGGCAATCACCCACCTGGGCCCTATTTTGTTTTTTTTTTTACTTTTAATTTGTTGTTTTCTTTTTTCAGCCATAGGGCTGCCACCTATGTAAATATCTCTGTATTAGCCAAGTGATATGAAAACTACTAAACACTGCTAAACTTGAGGAAGCAGATAAAATGAGAGATTTTCAGGCAAAAAACCTGTATACTCTGAATTATAGAAGGGAGTAATGATTACTCTGTTGCTTTAAGAACCTGGGAGGCCATTCAGTGACTTGCTAGTGAGATGCCAAGCATATATCTTGAGCAGAAGAGGAGCTACACAATTTTTAGGATCTTCATATCTAACAGATATTTTTCTCCCCAAGTGTACAGTATCCCCACTGTCTATTTTCTTCCCAACAGCCTATCTTTCCTTACACTTATATAGTTTTGTCTCCATCTTTCTCTTCTATCCTTCCAGTAAAAATCAGGCAAGCCCTTTATGGGAACAAAAGCCCTCACCTCTTCATTTTTAAAGTTATCAAGAGCACATTATTGTGAGTCAAGAGTTCTGGCTTCTAATCCTGGTCCTTAAGCAAGTGGTTCACTCTGGCCCAAAATGTCCTTGAAGAGAAAGGGCTGAACTTAAGTGACTGGTCAGATTCTCATCCTCCTATCCACACAAACCCACTAAGACAGAGACCAATTTTTCTCCATTTCCTGTTTCCTGATTAACCAATGGGGAATGCAGTCCCACAAATGCCAATGTGTTCTTTCCTTAGGCTGTGAAATTTGAACCATACCATGACAGTGCCCTTGCCAGATTTCTGCTGAAGCGTGGTTTAAGAGTAAGTACTTCCATTTTGATAAGAGCATGGCATTTAAAAGGTTATCGAGAATTGACTGATAGATCTGGAGCATTAGTCATAATAATTTTAACCTTCTTGTTTCCACCCTCAGAACAAAAGAATTGGTCACTTCTTGTTTTGGTTCTTGAGAAGTGAGATTGCCCAGTCAAGACACTATCAGCAGAGGTTTGCAGTGATCCTGGAGGCCTACCTGAGGGGCTGTGGCACGGCCATGCTACGGGACTTCACTCAACAAGTCCAAGTAATTGACATGTTACAAAAAGTCACCATTGATATTAAATCACTCTCTGCCGAAAAGTATGACGTCAGCTCCCAAGGTACGGGTGGCTCAATTTTCTTGGTGCTCTTTCCAAATGCCTTTCTCTCCATATACCATCCCTGGATCCTTCTTCCTTCTGGAAGGCAAGTCACACCTTCCTCACAGTAGCCAAGAGTACATTTTTTAATTTTCCATCTTTCTTCAGTAAGCAACTTTCAAGTTCTCCCTTTACAAGTTAATAAGTTTTGAAATTACATTTACATTCTAATGATGAATGTCTGATAATAGATGTTAAACTCTTTGAAAAATTAAAACTGCATTATGTAGATGTAAGATGTATTTTTAAAGAGCAACTGTGCATGTACACACAAAGATTAATTATTTCCAAATAGTTACCCTTTCTGCCCCATCTTTCAAAACATGCGTATAATTTTCAAATCTTCACTCTTTCAAAGTAATGAATTATTGAGAATTTTTTCAATTTTTTAATATATATGTATATATATACATCATACATTGCAAGATGTATATTTATTTATATATGTACTTCTTATAAAATATATATATCACCCCCTTTGTGTTCCAGTGTTGTCTTATCTCTAAGAAATTCTAAATGACTCACTCTTTATCTATATTCCCATTGGTTTTAGTTGATACTATGTTAAATTAAAGCTATTAACACATTTTTCTGGTCTATTGAGCTGTATGAGCCTTGAGCTAGGAATTATCTCTTATGCTTGTATACCTAGATTCAGCATTATAGCTCGTAATGGACCCTCACTAACATACTCAACCAATTTTAAGCTTTTGAATATTTTGATTTTCCATTTTTCCCTTTGATTCTTTTTCAATATACCTATAATGCTGTCTCCTAAAAATAATGGTGATAATAATTGTACCTTTTTTGTAAGAGAGAAAGGGGAAAATTTGTACCAACCTCCAGTCTGTTACCCAGGCAGTAATTTTCCATTTATATATTTGCCTTTAGAATTTTGAGGCTGTCATGTTATTTCCATACAACCTAACTTCCTCTTTTGAAAGGAATTTACCAAACCCTAACCAAATTCCATTTATTATGGTCTTCAGATATGTTTCCTAAATCAGATGGCAGTTTAAAGTTTCACATGTTGGAAAGAAAACTACAGTAATTCCCTAGCATTATTCATAAAGCATCCTTCTGTACCTGTCTGGGTATGCATATTTACATATTCAGATATTTCTGTCGCCTGTTGTAATGTGTGTGCATAGTTTGTTGCTCTCAGTAAGCCTGTCACCGTGAAAGGTTAGTTCCTCAAGGACAGAGACCTACTCCCTTTTCTCCTATTCTTCACCTTACCAAATGTATAGAATGTTGTGAATATGTGTGACTTCAGGAAATGTTATAGGTGACATTGGTAATTTCTTAAACTCATATAACTCTTGTGTGCTTTTGACAATTACAGTTATTTTCCAACTAAAGCAAAAGCTTGAAATCCTGCAGAATTTGAATCTCCCCCAAAGCTTTAGAGTTCCATATGACCCTGGACTGAAGGCAGGCGCACTGGTGGTAGGTATCGTCTTGATGTCTCCCTGTGGTCTTCATGTCTTGACAATGTCTCTGCCTGCTTCACCAGGCCTTAGTGGAGAAAAGCTGACATTTACAGAGAGACAGGGAAGCTGGAAAGTCCCTGGATGGGCTTCTGTCAAGCCGTTCCTCAACTGCTGTGTACTAAAAACCTCAGCACTGGGCAATCTCCCATCCATTTTAAGTCAGCTTTGTTGAGGAACCATTTATATACAATAAAATGTATCTGTTGCAAGTTTAACAGTTCAGTGAGCTTTGCCAAATGTACACAACCACAGAACCATCACCACCACTTCCAATTATTTGGCCACCTGATGTGAAGGGCTGAGTCATTAGAAGAGACCCTCATGCTGGGAAAGATTGAAGGCAGGAGGAGAAGGGGACGACAGAGGACGAGATGATTGGATGGCATCACCGACTCAATGGACATGAGTTTGAGCAAGCTCTGGACATTGGTGAAGGACAGTGAAGCTTGGAATGCTGCAGTCCATGGGGTCGCAAAGAGTCAGACATGACTAAGCGATTGAACCGAACTGAACCATCACAAAATCAAGACAGAATATTTTAATAGAAATTTGTAGAAAAAATTCTTTCATACCGCTCTGTGATTAGTCCTTTCCTCCTTCCGTACTCCATCCTGGATAACAGATCTCTTTTCCATCATGAAATTTTGCCCCTTCTAGAATGTCACAAAGTGGAATCATACAATATGTAGTTTTTGTTATAATCAATCTTTTTAATTTTAGCCATTCAAATGGGTATGAAGTAGTACTTCAATGTTATTTTTATTTTCATTTCCCTAATGATGTTGAGCATCTTATGTGTTTGTTCTCCATTTTTTTTTTTTTTGAGAAGCTTCTTTTCATATCTTCCATTCATTTTTAATTTGGGCTACCTTTTTACTCTTATTTACGAGTTACTTATATATTCTGGATACAAATCCTTTATCAGGTATATAGCTTACAAATATTTTCTCCCAGTCTATGGATTACTTTTTCATTTTCTTATTAATGTATTTCAAAGAGCAGAAGATTTTAATTCTTATTAAGTTCAACTTATCATTTTTTCTTTTATGGTTCACACATTTTGTATCCTAAGAAATATTTGCTTCATCCAGTGATTTTCACCCAGGGTTGAACCCCCACCTCCTCCACCAAGGGATGTTTGGTAATGTCTGGAGACATTTTCGATTGTTCCAATTGGGACAATGCTACCATCATCCAGTGGGCAGAGACCAGAGATGCTGCTAAATATCCTACAATACACAGGACAGCCTCCCCCCACCCCCACAAACAAAAAATTATCCAGTCCAAAATGTTAGTAGTGCCAAAGTGGAGAAACACCTCCTAATTCAATGTGACAAATTTTTTTCCTAAAGTTTTAATTCTCATATTTAAGTCTTTAATCCATGTTTAATTTTATATACAATCAGCAGTAATCTGGCTCTTTAGCAAAAGCACACACTACCTACTCTCCTTTTGAAGTTAGAAATTGGTGCATGCTCAGTCACTTCAGTCCTATCTGACTCTTTGCCAGGCTCCTCTGCCCATGGGTTTTTTCTGGCAAGAATAGGGGAGTGGGTTTCTGTGCCCTCCTCCAAGGGAGCTTCCCCACCCAGGGATCAAATCTGCATCTCTTGTATTGCAGGTGGATTCTTTACTGCTGAGCCACTGGGGAAGCCCTAGAACTTGGTAGGAATAATGATATAGTAATACAGCTTCATATCATTTGCTTTTTTTTTTTAAGATCACACTTTTTATTTTATTTTTTTTTTTTAAGATCACATTTTTGATCCATAATGAATTCACTCTTGGCTATAACTCCTAAGATTTTCTATTTGGGAAGAGTGGCTGCTAAATCACCTTTCTCCCACCTTGAATTCATTTTGATGTTATGCAGGTTTTTTGGAGGGGAAAGGCATTGTATAATATCTGAGTGCAAGGGTTTCATTTATTGCTGTTAAATTTCATCTTCTGAGATTTGGCCTAGAATTAGATTGCATCTAATTTTGCAACAACCACGTTTAGACACTATGGTAGCAACAGAACTCTTTTTTTCAAATTAATTCTTAGAATGAGGCCAAATATATAAACAAATAACAGCAAAATTGCTCTGTGTTAGAGGGGACATAAAAGTAGAAGAATCCTTTGAGTAGAATATCAGAAGATGGGATATGCCATGCCTCTTAGGCACTCCACAGATGCTTGGGTTTCCTTGGAACACACTTTGAGAGCCACTGGTTTAAGTGTTGTGAATTGGTTTCACTAGCATTTTGCATTTGGTGAAAATGCCATGTGCATTATACCCAAATCACTGAAATCCTTCTCCAACTGAAAACTTTTTCCTAGGTGTTTATGGTGATGCTTTGCAGGAAGAGGTATGTCTCCACAATGTGTTTTCAATTGTGTGTAGGAAACATGTGGCTGTTTTCTTACAGATTGAAAAATGTAAAGTGATGGCCTCTAAGAAAAAGCCCCTGTGGCTTGAGTTTAAATGTGCCGACCCTACAGCTCTATCAAATGAAACAATTGGAATTATCTTTAAACACGGCGATGATCTACGCCAAGACATGCTTATTTTACAGGTATACTGCTGTTAAGGATTTTTTTTTTTTCAGTTGTTCAAAAAAAGAAGTCTATACTAGTTGTAAAAAAAATACCTTCTACTGACCCTGTTCCATTCTCCTATTTTGTATAATGAACAGTGATCAAAAATAACATATGAGTTTTCACTGGGGGAGTATGGCCACAGACCATTAGATATGAATCTAGTGAGCCTCATGGTTCTGTCCACTCCTGAAGAGATACATATCCAGCATTCCCAAATAACCTGAAACACATCCCTCACCTAACTTCTTTTCTATACACCCCATTCCTAGTGTGGTAACATGGAATAGAGATACATTGACCCCCAAGCATCCACTTTATTCACATTCATTGACATTCATTGATTCATTCACATTCATTCATTACACATTCAATGGACACGAATTTGAGCAAGCTCCAGGAGACAGTGAAGAACAGAAAGACTAGCTGCAGTCCATGGGGTCACAAAGAGTTGGACATGATTTAGCGACTGAACAACGAACAACATACACTCACAGATGTTCTCTTTACATACGTCACCTTTGGTATATATCCACATACACAAATTCAAGTAAATGATCTGATAGGATGGCGGGAGAAGATGAATAGGGAGATGATTGGAGAATTCATGCAGTTTACATAATAAGAGTGAACAGATTTGTAGAACAGAAGGTGGATGATGAAGGTATCAATGTCGATCATTTTCATACTTTTAAACATAAATTTTAGCTTTGCAGATTTGTAAAGTAATATTTGCTGAACCCTAGTTGTTCAATACTGTAGAAGTAACATAATTTCTAATATGTCATGTGGTTTATTTAAAATAGGCAAGCCATGGAATCAAAAATATGGTACAAATGAACTTATTTACAAAACAGAAATAGACTCACAGATATAGAAAGCAAAACTATGGTTACCAAAGGGGAAAGTGTGATGGGATAAGGTAGGAGTTTGGAATTAACAGATACACACTGCTATATATAAAATAGATAAACAAGGACCTACTCTATAGCACAGGGAACTCTACTCAGTATCTGCAATAACCTATAGTGGAAAAGAATCTGAAAAAGAATGGGAATAATATTCATACCCACACTAGAGGGTTAATGCAAAGGATCAACATAAAACAGCCTCAGTGAATGTCAGTTATCATTATTGTCATTGTTACTGCTGCCCTGGCTGGAGCCCAAGAGGGCCTTATGGATAAAAATGTGTAAAGATGTTAGAACGGAACTTATATTTATTATGGCAAAATATACGTAACTAGGAATAATAGATGAATCATGGCTAAAACCTACCCCCAAAGAAATCCAACTTTCCTCTTCTCCAAAGTACCACTCAGGAGCCAAAACTGAGGCTCCCAAGGAAGGGAAACATTAGAGTACCAGGTTGACAAATAAAAGTACATTCACTACTTATATATTTTACATTCACTTCACTATTTTGTGTTACCAAAAAAGATTGTTGTCATTTTTAATGGAGAAGAGAAATATATATTTGTAAGAGAAACGGTTTTGTGTTTTGATGCCCAGATTCTACGAATCATGGAGTCCATTTGGGAGACTGAATCTTTGGATCTGTGCCTCCTGCCATATGGTTGCATTTCAACTGGTGACAAAATAGGTATGTGGGGACCTCGGGAGATGAATATACTGCTCAGCTCATTTGAAAGGCCATCATCCCATGGGACATCCCTGCTGGTCCAGTGGTTAAGACTCCCATTTCAGGGCGCACGAGTTCAATCTCTGACTGGGGAACTAAGATTCTGCAGACCACATGGTCCCGCCCAAATTTTTTTAAGACCGTGTAGGCCTTTAATAAATGAAAAATTACAATCATAATCCACATAAAAGGAAGATGTTCCAAGGCTAGTGAATGTTACTCTCAGTTTAATATGCACATGTTGAAAATACATGAATGCATGATTTAATTCCTTGTAACTACATATGGAAA
This sequence comes from Cervus canadensis, assembly GCF_019320065.1. Lineage (NCBI taxonomy): Eukaryota > Metazoa > Chordata > Mammalia > Artiodactyla > Cervidae > Cervus > Cervus canadensis. The sequence goes on from NC_057388.1 coordinate 45,228,015, forward strand.
TGATTTTAACAAGAACTTGTTCCCTCCTCTAAACTTTCACTCTTTTCATTGCATAGTAAACTTCTCTCTCACAAAAAAACATTCAAAAGTAAATGGAAAGATCTACCACTTGTTTTATGAGCCTGACTTCACATTATCAAAGCTATTATGTACTCTCCTCTTAGGTGCTTTTGTAGACATTTCACATTTTAATTTCAATTAAACAAAGTTTTATTCCAGTTTCCAATTTGAGAAGTAGAGAACAGCCTTCCCATTTGACTCTGGAATTTAAAAAAGAAAAAGGAACAGGTTGCCAAGTGAAGAAAGATGTGCTTGGCATATTAATGGTTTTGCTTATCAAAAACCAGCCCTTTCCTCTTTTCATTCATGGATACTGAAAGCAGGTCCCACACAACTTCCCTATCTGCCTCCTTTTCTTTCTCTTCCTCATAAGGAAACCACCAGCATGAACCTGGAAAATAACCTTCTGGTTAAGAAAGCTCTCTGCCCTCCTCTGAACAAAGACACAGCCTTTCTTCCTCTGGGTCAGGTGCTTGGCTCCAGTTCACATCAGATCTGTTCATCTTCCCACAGGAATGATTGAGATTGTAAAAGATGCCACAACGATCGCCAAAATTCAGCAAAGCACAGTGGGCAACACGGGAGCCTTTAAAGATGAAGTGCTGAGTCACTGGCTCAAAGAAAAATGCCCTATTGAAGAAAAGGTAAGCTCCTGCTTCTCTCCACTCCCAAGGCTCCTGAGAAATTGTGAGATACAGCAGTCTAATGACATGTTTTCACAGGGTCTGCATTGCCATGCCTCCTAACACACTGTGGAACACTTTCTTCCTGAGCTCATGCGGGTTTAAATGCTGGTGACATAGTAGATCAGTGCAAAACAGAGGCGCTCATTCAGATCTCACTAAGCATTTGCTTCTCTTTTGATTATCAGACCTGCTTTGCATAAAATTTGGTTCTGGGACGTAATTTGTTAGCACTTTTTCGGACCATCTATTTTTTGTCGTTAAGCAGAAAAATTTAGTTACCGCAGACAAACTCCTTCTGATCTGGAAACACTCCAGATCATAAAAAGTAATTTGCAATTTACCCCTGCACCCTAATCTAAATGGTAAATTAAGGATGTTGAAAATGCTACTTCCATTCCTCGGAAATACATGTGCAAGTCCTTCACAAGCTGTGTGGTTAGGCTGCTTGGCTGCTGGTTAAAATTCTGCTATACAGGATTAGCACTTCTCGTTTGCATGGGTAGCAGTTTTTTGGGGGAGGGAATATAATTAGTAGCATTTATTAGTCTGCTATACGTGTGGATTTGTGAACCCATGCATACTTTAAGTGGTCACAAGCAAACATATGTTCACCAACAAAGGAGGAATCATTATGGGGTCTGGATTGTTGTTGGCAAGCGATGCGTGGAGAGGCAGTGAACCCTTTGATTACATTACTGTTGTCCTTTGACTATCGTTTCCTTCTCATGCTGTGAGTCACTGTATCTTCACCTAGAATGTAAGGAGAGCAATGGAGAAAGTTGGCACCTCAAAGACAAAACTTTAATGAAACCAGGTACCACTGACTTGCTCCCTGAAAATGATTCCCATAATAGCATCTTTTGGGGAGTCCTTTGTAATAGATTCATGCCGCTCTTTGTAGTTAGAACACAACTAATATTCAGATGCATTTTAATTAGTTTCAGGCAGCGGTGGAGAGATTTGTTTATTCCTGTGCTGGCTACTGTGTGGCAACCTTTGTTCTTGGGATAGGCGACAGACACAATGACAATATTATGATCTCAGAGACAGGTGAGTTTTATTTTAGAGTAATGTTTTCTGATTATGGTAAAATATGCCTAACATAAAATTTGCCATTTTAACCAGTTTTAAGCGTCTGTTTTGGTGGCATTCACTGCACTCACATTGCTGTACAACCATCACCACCTTCCATCTCCAAAACTTTTTCATCTTACCTAATGGGAACTCATTGAATACTAACTACGCAGCCTGACCCTACCCACCTCCCCTCCCCTACCCAGCACAGAGTCACTTTTAAATGGAAGTCAAGGTTGGAGCACAGATCTAGAAGTCATTATTGTATAGAGACACAGAGGCTGTGATCACCCTAGGGGGGACCCAGGAGTGAGTAATGGAAAAAGATGCAGGAAAGGGGACTTCAGAAGGACAAGCTGGACAGTAGCTGGAAAGCTAGGAAGGTGGCTGTGATCAGCAACGTCAGATGGTACAGAGAAGCAACGAAAAAGTCACCAGTAAGGGAATTTGCTGGGGGTCCGGTGGTTGGACTCCATTCTTCCAATGCAGAGAGCACAGGTTTGATCCCAAGTAGGGGAACTAAGATCCCACATGCTGCTCAACCAAATAAATAAGATGTTTTTAAAGTCACCAGTGCCCTTAAATCTAAAATGCTGCGCCTTCCTAACTTACCCATCCTTTCTGGTTCACTGTCTAACAGTGGTCAGTATTGGCAGCATGCCATGACATTTTTCTCTAAGAAATTTGATTCTTTACCATCTGAGCCACCAGGGAAGCCCCAATGTAAGAGTGAAGCCTGGGGAAAAAGAAAAAAACAAAACAAAACACCATATTGGGGTAAATTGCTGATTACCTTCGGGAATCAAGAGATAATGCACTTATGGACCGTTCAGATGACAGAGGGCTGAATAAATGAAAAGAGATGAAGGGAGGTGTGATGGTGACAGGGACAGTGGTAGAAACTGACCCAAAGGAAATTCAAATGTTTTATTTGTAAGAGTGAGACATCTCTGTCCCTCCTGAGTTCCATAAAGGGTGTAAGAGAGTCTTAGGCATAATGGTGACATATATACACCAGAGCGTTTGGATTTATATTTGTAAGAATAGTTCTGAGACAAGAGTTTTTGTAATGGTATTTGGCTGTCATTTAAAGAGCATCAGAAGGATATCAAAACTATGCATGTTTCGAAGAGTGCTTTGTGGCTACTTACGGCACGCACCTGCTAAGACAAAATATATCACAAGCAGAGAGTAAAAATAGCTCTCACACTCAAGATAGCTCATTTTCAGTCAACTGCAAAATATGTCAAGAAATGAACAGACCAGGGTGTTGTTTGCAAGTGCCGTTGCCAGTATAATGACGTCAGACTTTTTTTTTTCTTAAGGAAATCTATTTCATATTGACTTTGGGCACATTCTTGGAAATTATAAAAGTTTCCTGGGCATTAATAAAGAGAGAGTGCCATTCGTGCTAACTCCAGACTTCCTGTTTGTGATGGGGACTTCTGGAAAGAAGACAAGTCTACACTTCCAGAAATTTCAGGTAATTGCTTCCCTCTTGACCGCCTTCTGGGAACACCAACCAGATGGTACCGCAGTCTCACCTCTCACTTCGCTCTGCGTCTCCTCTTGCCTCTGCCCACCCGCTGCTCGCATGACTCCCCCCGCCCCCCACACCCCACCTCCTCCCAGTCTCGTCTGTTCCTGCCCCAAGTGGAAAATGCTGCTTCCCACTCATCCCCTCCTAAAACCAAACAGCAAGTAGGGGTATTCCATCATCAATGGGACTGGTTAATATAGTCCCATTGATATATAGCAGGATGATGTGGCCCTGAAGAGAGGGCTTTTAGGAAGAACTCCTGGCAGGCAGGTTTAGCCTTTGAATATTTACCTAATCAAGATGCTGCCTAGAAGATCCAGATTTTACATGTCTTTTTAGGACTCACCAATGATGGTGAGCTTCTCTTGATTTTTGCTCCAGGTGTGTATTTATCAGTTACTATTAATAACACAAGGAATTCTTGCTTGTCTCTTTCTGTAAAGGAAGGTCCCTTCTCTCATTGGAAACCTTGTCAGCTCTATTACAGGTTGTCCCAAGAGCTTCAGGTTGTCCCGCTCACCTGTCCACCCGCTCCTCCGTGGGTCTCCCATCTCTCTAAGGGTGTCCGCATTTGACTTTCTCTTTTATTCCTTCCTGGTCTACATCCACTTTTGACTATCAAATAGTATTTCAAATACCCAAGGAGTAAAATGTTTGCTCCTTCAAATTTAATAACTGTGAATGAACTCAGAAAAGTTGTCATGACTATTGCAATACACCTATTTTAAAGCCATCAAAACACAAACCAGACCAGCAGAGGCAATGAGTGATTACTTTATATGCATGTTGGTCTCAAGCTCCCTTTAAATAGCCTCCCCCTTAACACCTTTGAAACATGGTTTGATTGGCATCCAGCATTTCAGAACTCACTCTCTTTTCTGAGTGTCATCTTGAGGCTCATATTAACCTTGGGAGATGCCGTGGGCCTTGACATTCAGGGGAATAGGAACTGGGATGTATTGTTTTGAAACCTGTCTGTGCTTGTTTGTTCTCCTGGCTGATTTTCGATGTGGTGGTTACCGGACTTCCCCTTCCACAGCACCAGGGGTGTTGTCAGAGAAACTGCGATCTCTGTGGCCAGATGGTCTTAGGACTTACAGTGTTTTTCTGTGTAAACTCAACTGGGCTGCAGACTATTTCCAGGGATTTGACACATTTCAGTCCTGTTTTTCTTTAAGGTTAAAAAGATCACATATTGTGACAGCTTTCTGGAAGAGAAAAATGGTTACACATACACACACACAACCTGGAAGAGTTTTACCATTTAAAGGGGGAGCAGGGAAATACTCATTAGGGCTTCCCAGGTGGCTCAGTGGTAAAGAACTCACCTGCAATGCAGGAGCTGCTGGTTTGATCCCTGGGTTGGGAGGATCCCCTAGAGAAGGAAATGGCAACCCATTCTAGCTTTCTTGCCTGGAGAATTCCATGCACAGAGGAACCTGGCAGGCTAGAGTCCGTGGGGTAGCAAAAGAGTCGGACATGACTTAGAAACTAAACAACAGCAGCAAATAATAAATAGTCATTTCTCGTCTCCTGGAGATGAGGTTCATCCGCTTTGAACAAACACAGCAGCAATGGTGCCATTTAAACACCTAGACAGAAACGAGGGTCTTGACAACAGTCTCTCCATGTGTCTCTATATATGTTCTGGCCAGGGGTTGTCCCTAAAATGACTGCTCATCTGAACTATTGTTGACAAAATTCCCATCCTACAGTGCCCGTATCACCCCACAAATCCCAGCAATACTTCCCCTTTAGTCTTCCTTGTTGTCATTTTTAAGTTTCAAAATATTCTTTAATGAAAAGACTTGGGGTTTGGGGAGGCCACAGACAGGCTCACTCCCTGTCCGGACAGCTTCCTCCCAAAGCAACAATTCTTTGCAGGGAGCCTGTCCCTCCAGTCTGGAAGCGTTTCTACATCCTCTGTGACTGAAAGCTTGTTTTTTGAGCCATTAGAACTGCTTTCATTAAAGCAACATTCTAGGTGCATGTGTACTACCAAAAACATACTTTGTCAATTTTATTGTATTTATCTATGACTGTTTTACAGGACTGGCATACTCTATAAGTGCCTGTAAATGAACCTTAAACAAATCAGCATGGCATTGTAGTTGAAAGGATGGGCTTTGGAGCAGACCAACTTTAGTGTGCATCTTGGCTCTGCGTCTTAAAACCTACGAATATAATACAAATTACGTACCCTTTCAGAACCTCAGTTTCCTCCTCTGTGGGGTGGGAATTCTAAGACCCACCTCAAATAGGGTTTTTAGGGATTATTTACATGAAATATGTAGAATGCTTGGCTCAGGACCCGGACTAGAGCAGGAACTGTCAATGAGGTGTCCATGTCACATGTATAACAGCAGCTCTTCCAACTTTGAACACTTTTAGGATGAGAAGCCCTCTCTGAAATGAGATCTCAAGCAGCACTACAATATAGAAAACATGAAAAATAGCATCGTTCCTATTAAGGAGCAAGTAGGGGTCTGAGCTCTGCTTGTTCTGCCTGCCCTCTTCTCTGCTGGTCTCCCTGCCTTTCCCCCTCCTCACTCTCAAGAGGAAAAAGGCTAAACACTTATATTATACATGTATGTATACAATGTTACATATGCAGAATTGCTAAAATTTCCAGCTTGACAAAGATGAGCAGCAAGTTTTTTCATCATTTGACTCAGACCTGCTGACAGTTGTGTTTGTGTGTGTGTTGTTGTTTTTTTTAAACATACTACTAAGCCTTCTAGAATATTTTCTGTTTCTCATCTTGTGCTCCTTTTTGAGATGAAGTCCTGCAAAGTCAGGGGAGGGGAGCATCTTCCAACTCTCTAAAGAGCATCCAAGGATCATGTATGACAAAGCTGCCATTTCTAGGTTGAGTAGGAAGCGTCATATATATTTATTCTTTGAAGGAAAGGTGTCCTTGGTTCCAGCGAACCACTAAATTTGAGTTGATAAGGTTCATGAATGCACGCAGCACATTTAAATCACCGTAAAGAGTTGACCCACTTTTGTCAAGGGTGAGGGGAGCCTGCTCCACAAAGACAGAAAAGCCTACTGAGTCCGTAATGAGAGGACTGGGGTCAGGGGAACTGAAAGAGGAAAGTGTGGCTCTGTCCCACCCCCTCTCCTTTCCGAAGTAGCTGGTTGAACCTAGGACCAGATTCCTGAGTCATTTCTAGAATAGGGCCGAGTTCAGGAGCACGCTGTAATAAGACACAGCAAGGCCCACTCCTCGAACCCAAGATCATCTGGTTTGCTTTCAGCAGCGCCCTGTTTAGGGTGCTAAACAGATATGTTGCAATGATGATGATTTTGATCAATAAATTTCTGCGGGGGGGGGGTAAATAACTCTCCTTTACTAAAGAGATTTTTAAAAAAAACAATGATTTTCCCACTGGTGGTGTATTTGAGGATCATTTTGTTTGAAATGTCCCTGAACAATTATACAACATACTCCCAAACAAATACACCGATAACCCTGGAAAATGAAACTTGGCTTCCCATTTACTTTATCTAAGAATGTGGGGTTTTTTCCTAAATTTTAATTTTGTTTTTTGGTCCCATCACGTAGCATGTGAGATCTTAGTTCCCCAACCCAGGATGGAACCCACGCCCCCTGCATTGGAAGTGTGGAGTCTTAACCAGTGGACCACCAAGGAAGTCCCCTAAGTTTTAAAAGTAGTAAATGTTTCCTTAAAAAAAAAAAAAAGCCAATTAAATATTTAAAATATCAGGATATAAAATGCTTCCCACTATACCACCTTCCAAAAACAACAGTGTCAGCATTTTAGCTGATGTTGTTCAGTCACTCGGTCATGTCCTACTCTTTGCGACCCCATGGACTGCAGCACGCCAGGCTTCCCTGTCCACCACCATCTCCTGAAGCTTGCTCAAACTCATGTCCATTGCATCAGTGATGCCATCCAACTACCTCATCCTCTGTCATCCCCTTCTCCTCCTGCCTTCAATCTTTCCCAGCATCAGAGTTTTTTGCAGTGAGTCAGTTCTTCGCATCAGTTGGCCAAAGTATTGGAGCTTCAGCTTCAGCATCAGTTCTTCCAATGAATATTCAGGATTGATCTCCCTTAGGATTGACTGATTTGAACTCCTTGCAGTCCAAGAGACTCTCAAGAGTCTTCTCCAACACCACAGTTCAAAAGCATCAATTCTTCGGTGCTCAACCTTCTTTATGGTCCAACTCTTACATCCATACATGACTACCGGGAAAACCCTAGCTTTGACTAGACAGACCTTTGTTGGCAAAGTAACGTCCCTGCTTTTTAATATGCTGTCTAGGTTAGCCATAGCTTTTCTTCCAAGCAGCAAGTGTCTTTTAATTTCATGGCTGCGGTCACCATCTACAGTGATTTTGGAGCCCAAGAAAATAAAGACTCTCACTGTTTCCATTGGTTGCCCATCTATTTGTCATGAAGTGATGGGACCAGATGCCATGATCTTAGTTTTTAGAATGTTGAGTTTTAAGCCAGCTTTTTCACTCTCCTCTTTCACTTTCATCAAGAGGCTCTTTAGTTCCTCTTCACTTTCTGCCATAATGGTGGTGTCATCTGCATATCTGAGGTTATTAATATTTCTCCCGGCATTCTTGATTCTAGCCTGTACTTCTTCTAGCCTGGCATTTCAACTTTCTACTGTTTCCTTTATTCTATTATGCATTTTGTCTTTTACCTAAATAAGTTCTTTCATCAATGATATCATTGCAGCTTTAAATATTTCAAACTTTTTACTTCTCTTTTGTCATTTGGATTAGGAAAAGAATGAGGAGAGAACATTGTAGTTGGAAAAATGCTGAATTTGAGTTTGGATCTGACTTCTAGTCCCATTTCAACCACTATCACCTTCAAGACCAAATGAATCAGAATTTGGTTAAAAACTGAACCTAAGAACCAGACACAGTGTTACTCCCTCTCCTTAAACTGTTTAGTGGCTTCTCATCTCCTTTTGAATTAAATCTGAACATCTAAGCTTGCCCTGCCAGACACTGTTCCTCAGAGACCCTGCCCCCCTCCAGCCTTACCCTATGACTCTCACCTGCCTTCTCTCACTGGGTCAAGAAGGCCTACCTCTGCTCTTCCCCCCAGTTCAGCTGCCCCATGCTCAGGCCTCCTCCCCAGAACATCCTCCACTGCCCTTCTAGATGAGGTCCCTGGTGTTATCCCAGCCACAGCCCCCTGCCTGTTGCCTTCGGAGGATCCATCATAGCAGGACCACGTCTGACCTGCATCCTGCACGTGGTTCCAGTTGGTAGAGGAGCAATTTCTGCCCCAGGAGGAGTTAGATGAGACTAGGGAACCCCTCAGGTTTCTTCCTTTCCCACAGTTCATTGTATTTAGTGAGTTTATGAAATGGTGACAGGCACAGATTCACAGGCTGCCATTGCCTGGATGTTAGTTAATAAGCCTTTACAATGCATTTTAAATACCATACCTCCAGAGAGGAAGTAAGCCTAATTATGAAACCTAATGCTTTGGTAAATAATACAGACATGTTAATGTCATCTGATGCCTAATCACATTTGTAGAGATTTCCTCACTGACATAAACATGACTTCCCCCCCACCTCCATCAGAGCAGAAGTCACACCAATAGGACATGCAGTATAGACCTAGAGTGTACATTCAGTATCGTTTGCAAGGAGAATGAAACTTGGCCTTGTGGAGGCAAGCATTTTGAAGATGTTCTTTGCACACAATAGGCACTTAGCAAATGTGTGTCAGATGGAGCTGAAGAAGTCAGGGGAGTCAGATAACCTCTTCACATGCACAGTTCACACACGGGTGGTGATGAGCATACTTAAGAGGCACTTGCCCCTAGGTGTCACTCTTCAAAAGGGTTTGATAAGAGAGCGGTCTGGAGTCTTCATGGTGTGGCTTTAATCTAGGAGGTTCTGCTGTGTCACCTCCACAGGCAGTGTTGTCCCCAAGCCAGGGCATCCCCAGGCCCCTCAACCATCAGGCTCAGCCCTGCAACAAGTCACTACACAGAGTCCTAGCTCCAATGCCCAGGAACTTTTATTCAAAATCCATTTCTGCTGGTCTCGCTCTCATCTCAGATCCCAGGCTACTATAGGAAAAGCCTTAGCTTTTCCTACTAACCTGTCAGTCCTGCCTGTTTACTTGCCTCTAGAACTGGGACCGTGCTCCCTCCTGCTGCTGCCTTGATGGAGAGTCACGTGCTCTCTCTGACTCCAGCCACAGAGACCCCAGCATCCGACACTCCTCTGAGGACTGAGGCCACCCCACCATCACTCCCCAGTCCTAGGCTCCCATTCCCTTCCTTGTGTGATGACCCCTGCATTTGTCTACACCTCTGACTGTCTATACCTGTTGCCTGCCAGGCTGGGCTTTCTCAGCCTCCTGCTCCATCCTGCTGGATTCACCAGGCCCTGTTTCTCCCAGTCCACAAGAATACACCCATTCAACACATGACTACCTTTTGGGACCTGTACCAGATCCAGGGAGGGCTTGCACCTTTAGTTTAACCCTCTTTATATATGACTGGTCCCTGATTCACCCTCATTCTTTTATTTTTTAAGATTATTATTATTATTTTTTTTTAATGTGGACTGTTTTTTTTTAAATCTTCACCGAATTTGTTACAATATTGTTTCTGTTTTATGTTTTGGCTTTTTGGCCACGTGACATGTGGGATTGGCTTCCCGAACAGGGACTGAACCCACACCCCCTGCCCTGGAAAGTGAAGTCCTAACCACTGGACCACCAGGGAAGTCTCCACCCTAATTTTGAAGCAGTGAGTCTTGCCCCACACTGAACTTGGCTTTGGCACAGAAAGCATTCATCCATCATGCACTGGCAGATTATTAGCGGTGTGGCGGCCGCACTGCTGGGCACAGCTGGCATGAGCAGAAGTTCGGCCCAGCGCACGGAAGAAGAGACACGCACACAGCTCTGAGGTTGAGGGTTTTACCCGTGGTTTGCAGAGGGAGCAATGACTCCCGCCCTGGGGGGTAGAAGAGGGGTGTGGCAATGAAGGGAGAGTTTTATCTGAGGCCTTATCTGAGTTCAGTTGTATTTTGCCAAGCAGATGCAGGGAGGGGAAGAAACAGTCAGGCAGAAAGAAGAACATGAGAAAGGGCATGGAGTTATTATTTAGTATCAATATTTTATGAACGAAAAGTATAGTTGTCTGGAATGGGTTGAACCTAGGTATATGTGGGAGAGTATAGCAGAATTTGAGTCAAGAAGGGAACTTTGTGTCCAATTTGAAGCAGTGAATTGGCTGGATTGGAAGGTAGAGAGACAAGCAAAGAAACCACTTGGAGCTCAATTGATTTATCACAAATTAATGTGATCAAGGCCTATTATAGCTCAACAGGGAGATGAGTTTATCTATTGAATTGCTATACCGAGTTGATAAACGATCTGCATCCTCTCAGGATTTGCACCCTGGCCCACTAATGACATGGAGCTCAGCCTCCTCCACCCAGGTCTGAAGCCTGAAGTTTCACCCTTTCTTCACGCTCCCCATGGGAATATGCCCTCAGAGAAGGGTTTGCATCAGCCATGGGTAGGAGCTGGAATATGTTGGTGTGACTTCTCTGCCAGATACAGGCTTGCACGGGCTTGTAGAATTGCTGGAACTTAAGATAAGCTTTGCTGAATTTTATCACTTTTCTGGAAAAGATAGGAATACAAGACTGGAGAGATGGCCTTGGTTTGGATTTGTGCATTAATCCACCAGCATGCGATGTCACTCCGTTCCTAAGATCAGACCCCTGTTACTTCTAAACATTTATCAAGAGTAACCTTCCAACTGGCATCCTTCTCTGTGTTTAGTTTCTCTTAGAGAACTGTTTTGTCTACCATCAGAATATTATCAAGAACATTATTCACCATGTTACAAAGTAAACTCCTTATAAAGATCCTCTTGCAAAAGTTCTATTAGGTCTTGGTCTCCAGAAAAGCTGTGTTTCTCCTAAACAAATAGATTTTTTTTTAATATTCTGAACATTGGATGAAGTAACAGATTCACCTTTCCTTTTGACTGAAGATTTATTTGAAGGCTGCCCTTAGCAAGTCTGTAGGATCTGTGATATATAGTTTTAAATTCATCTCTTTTCCAAACCCATTGTGGATCATTTCCCGTGTTATCCCCTTTGCTTTTACTACCCACTTCTAATTAATGTTATTGTGACTCTTATGTATCTAAATAATCCACCTTCAACCCTCTTTTCGTACAAAGCTAAAAGACAAATACACACACGCACACACCCCTACATACAGTCTATTTAGAATATTTAAAGTAGAACAGTTTAATTGTAACCTTTAGATTTCTAATGAGTGCCTAGCCAAGTACTTGAGAAGAAGGCAGTACAGCCCTTCCCCTGGTAGACAGAGCTAATCTGGGAATCATTTCTATTTCCTTACAACAATCCTAAGTCAAACTCCGCAAATGCACAGCAAAGAGTTGGACACACTCTTCTTTCAGATTTACCAGATTCCTACATTGTTAGGTCTGCTAATTAGTGACCCTCTCTGTTTTGCCAAAATAACTTCTAAAGGCATTGCTGAGTCAGGTGAATTATTTTTATTTAAAGAAATGAAATCCTCTTCAAATGAAATATCATTTTCCCTGTTGTCTCCTTCCTCTAATAAAACAGAGGCCACATTACTAATTAGGAAAAGTAGGTGGGTGAGAGCATTTCTGTCTCATTGATGAGTATTTGTGAGTGTTATTTTTCCCTCTCCTCTCAGCACTAAATTCTTTTTCTGGAGTTTCTGTTTTATGGCCCTGAGGTTACTTCCTCATTCCTATGGCTGTGTACAGTAGTATTTTACTTCCTCTTTGTTTCTAGTTGAGAATGGAGGCATTTGGTTTTAAGAAAAAGTGGAACTATTTCACATGACTTTGGACCATTTAAGCAGCCATAGCTCACTGGTGGTTAAAAAATTAATAGATTATGCATAGAAAGGACTTTGTTTTCAGCAGAGTGAACTGATAAGTTGATGCTGAATCAAGTCAAAGTGTTGACCCTGAAATGGTTATGAATTCCTTTGTTCCTAAGACTTACAAGAAGGGTAGCTCTGTAAAGGAATCTTTCTTTTGGTTCTTGATATTGTCAGTGAAGGTATTTGAATCAACTCTGAAATAAAGAGCAGGTATACTATGTAGGCTCAATCTACTTATTCATGAGTAGTGGTCCAGCCAATGACAGTAATAATGTTACACTGTTCCCTGGGCTCACACTTGTTAACAAGTGCCTTAAACCAAGTCCTCCAAATCAGGGTCTTCCCTTCCCCCTTCTCCTCCGCTCAGTAGTACAAAGCCTCAACCGACGGCTGAGAAGGATAGAATGAGGATGCCTGAGGCCAGTGCCCCACAGTCCTGGCACAAGGGAAAATTCTGTTGCTACAGCCAGCAATTTCTGCATTCTGTGCTTCCTCCTGAGTTCCCCCAAGCCACATCCTCACAGCTGCTCAAACCAGAGGCCTGTGCTGAGACAGCATGGTCAGGACGCTGGGAAAGACCCTTCATCTGAGTCTAAAATCAAACCCCTGGGGTTTGGGTGGAAGGAACGAGTGTCCATCGGAGCCCCTGCTGGCTAGAGAACCTCCTATAGATGTAGCTGGGTGCCATAGGCTTCCATTGTCCTGCCCACCTCGGGGGCCAGGACCAAGACACCCCCTCCATCAACACTGGTGGGAGTGGGGCTTATCTCCCCAGCTCACCACACCCTTAGGTCTCTGCTGTCAGAGGGATACTTTGGACAGGTCTAGATGGCAAGGTGAACTCCTCAGCACTGAGAAGTGTGTGCTCAGTCAGGCAACACCTCATCCTGTCAGTAATAGCCTACCGCTTACAACAGCACTTGAATCTCACCACAGCTGCATGGCATGGGGTTATTGTTACTGTTATTCAGATTCTGAGATGAGGAAACTGAGCTCCAGAGAGGTTAAATAACCTCTCTGATGACAAACAGCTTGTCAGTAATAAAGTCAAGAGTTCAATCCAAGCACTGAAGTGTGACTCTGTGTTTTTAACCACTGCCCTGCACACCTTTAAGCAAAGGATAATTAAATCTGTACCACATCTCTAAGTCTGCACCACCAGTCAGAACTTAGACATTGTGTCTTACCAATATGGGGTGTGTGGTCGTTCTTACAGAAGTGGCCCTTGCCTGTGAAAATTAGAATTAACTAAATAAATTCAAGCCAGCAGAAAGTCCTCATATAGAAGAGATGACTCTGGAGAGCAACGGAACAGTTTTTTCCTTTATGTGTGTCTCTGTGGCTACAATGATTAGTGGATAGGTGCATAGCCACTTAAATATTTTCTGAGCACCTGTGGATTGGTGTTATAATAACCCGATTCTAGATTTATTTTTCGCCTCAAAATTATTCTGTTAAAGAGCTTGACCACACAGTGGGTTCAGACAGCAGAGGGTTTGCCCAGAGCCCTCCATGTACAGACAGCTAGAAGATGATTAAAAATCAGAACGTCACCTAATTCAAAATCAGAAGGTATCCTCATCTCCACCCTTGTGAAGACTGTGCAAGTTGGCACATTAACAAAACTGTTGCCCGGGGTAAAGTCTGCTTCTAGCCTGTATCATTACCAAGAGATGAGAGAGATGTCAGTGGGTCCTGCTGCTGCTGCTGCTAAGTCGCTTCAGTCGGGTCCGACTGTGCAACCCCATAGACGGCTCCTCCGTCCCTGGGATTCTCCAGTAAAGAACATTGGAGTGGGTTGCCATTTCCTTCTCCAATGCATGAAAGGAAAAGTGAAAGTGAAATCGCTCAGTCGTGTCCGACTCTTAGGGATCCCATGGACTGCAGCCTACCAGGCTCTTCCGTCCATGGGATTTTCCAGGCAAGAGTCCTGGAGTGGGTTGCCATTGCCTTCTCCACAGTGGGTCCTAGGGATGAGCAAAAGACAATGATTTCCAGCCATAAGTGGAGTCATTAAGAATGCAAGAGTGCTAATGCACCAGGGCCACTTCCAGGGCAAGGTGATGGCTGGGCCACGCCAGGAACAGCCCCAACAGTGCTGTGGGTCTGTGGGCCTCCTGCTTTGTGGTGGCTAATCAGAGAGGAGATGCAGAGTTGCTCTCCCCTCCAGGTAGGGAAGGGAGAGAACGAACATTTATTGAATCCTCCCAATAGGCCAGCCTCTATGCTGGGCATTTGATACATATTGTCTGACTTCAAAAATGCCAGAAGAGTCCATGGGATTTTGTATCTAGACAGGGTGATATATACACAATCCAGCCTTGACATACAGAATGACAGAGGCCTGACCCCCACTATCATTGCAGTTACATTGCCCTATTCAGGCGACACAGACAAGACCATCTCTAAAGACAAAAGGAAAAATCACTACTAACATTTTGGCCTGTAAACTTACATTTTTTTTTCCTATGTATATATTTTGTGTCCACTTACCAAAATGGGATTATACTATATGTGTTGCTCTGTACCTGCTTTTTAACTCATTTTTACACGCTTATTATATACCCTTCTACAGAGTCATTTAGTAGTTTCAGAGCATGAAGCCACAGAAACTTTCATAAACCCTTCTTATCAACCTCCAAGTGTAGGATATTTAGGTTGCTTTCAAGTTTCTACAATATTAAATAATGTTCTAATGAAAATCCTTATAGATAAATCCCTGCAATATTAACAAAAACATTTCAGGGTAAATTCCTAGCCTGGAATTGCTAAGTAAAAAGATGCTGACATTTTTTAAGTCAAGTTTTTACTGGAACATAGTTGAGAGAACAGAATTCAGTCTTTTTAGGTGTACAATTCTATGAATTTTGACAAATGTATCAGTTACGTAACCATCACAATTAAGTTTTATAACATTTATAAGTATTTTAAAGCTTTTGATACATGTTAGCAAGTTGTCTGCTAGTGAAAGTATAACCATTCCCATCTACCATCAGCTTATGAAAGAGAACATTGAATATTATCCTTAAAAATTTTAAAAAAAGACTTTTCAGTTTGGTAGGTGAATGTTTCCACCTCATCTTAAGTTATATTTATTTGATGGACTAATGAAGTTGCATGTTTTTTTCAAATGTTTATTATCTGGCTTTACATCTTGTAGTATGATATACTGTGGTCATCCAGGGTGGCACTAGTGATAAAGATCCCTCATGTAGGAGACATAAGAGATGCAGGTTCAATCCTTGGGTTGGGAAGCTCCCCTGGAGGAGGGCATGGCAACCCCCTCCAGTATTCTTGCCTGGAGAATTCCATGAACAAAGGATCCTGGCGGGCTGCAGATCATGTTGTGAAGAGTCAGACATGATAGAAATAACTTAGCATGCATGCATGATCTACTGTAACCTTGGCCTACATTTCTAGCCAACTTTTTGCCTCTTTCTTACTGCTTTGTAAGAATTATGGGGGTGGGGGGGAGGCTAGGAGTAAAGAAGTGATCTATCATTTGCAAATATGTTTTTTGTTTTTTGCCTCTTTTGTTTATAGCTTTTTTTCCTCAAAAATTTGAAGTTTCCATAATTTCTCCATCTTCCATTTGGATTCCACCTTGGAAATCATCTTCTTGAAGTCCTTCCTTTCTCATTTCCTGATTATTTAAAAAATCTTTTCCCTTCTTACATTTTTTTCAAACTTTACTTTTTTAAAAAATATTTTTTTATTTGACTGCACTGGGTCTTAGTTGTGGCATGCAGGATCTTCAATCTTCACTGTAGATTGTGGCATCTTGTAGTTGTGGCATTCAAACTCTAGCTGCAGCATGTGGACCTACTTCCCTGACCAGGGATCGAAACCAGCCCCCCCACATTGAGAGCATGGTGTTTTAGCCACTGGACCACCAAAGAAGTCTCCCCTTCTCATATTTAAATGTTTAAATCTTTTGGAATTTGTTTTGGTATATCATATGGAATCAACTTTATTTCTCCCCCACTCCAAATTATAAGGCAATTGTACCAGACCCACTGATAAATAATAGATATTTCCCCTACTAATCTGAGAAGTAGCGTTTATTTTATGTTTATTAAGTAATATATAATATTTAAAGTTAGATATCTCTGAACTTTCCCCACTGTTTCACAAAATTTGTTATCTCTTTTAGAACAGAACAGTTACAAATATCATAACCTTATAATGTGCTTTAACAGCAAGCAATGTTTTTTGTTACTATAGTTTTTCAAAATGTTGTCTCAGGCCCTAATTATTCCAGAAAAACTTAAAAGCTTATCTGAGTTTAAATATCTAATAAGAATTTTTATTCAATTTCATTATATTTATATATTAATCTGAGAACATTTATCTTTATAATAAGCACTTTTATCAGTGAGGAACATGCCTTAGCACTTCACATGTTCAAGTTTTCTTTTACATGCTTCAGTGAATTTCTACAGTTTTAAAAAATGAGTTCTGCATGTTTTTTGTATAGGTGTTTACCTCAGAAATCATGGGGGGTTTGTTACCATTATTCACAAAATGTCTTTTCTCTTTACTTTCTAGCTGGTAGCTCCTACTTATAGCATTCTATTTATTAATTTCATAAAAAGTTAGTTTAATAAAAACTAATTTCAATAGTATTTTAGTTCTTTCCTCTGTCAATGTTCCAAGAAGACAATTGTTATTTGTAATTACTAATGATTTTACCTTCAACTTTCTAATTTTATGCATTTCTTTTCCCCCAACTCATTATTCAAAATGGTCTTGACTGGTAATTTCATATAATTCTTCACATTATTACATGTTCATTATATATTAAGTTACATGTTACTTTTATAAAACTCAAAAGTGGATTTTATCCCAGTACCTTATGATGAACTACCTTGCAATTTTGTGATAAACCCTAGTTGGCTATGGAGTGTTATTCTCTCAACACTTTACCCAGTATTTTATTTAAAATTTTTAAGCCCATAATCATTCCTTTCAGTTTTCTTTAACACACCATCTTTGTCAAATTATGATATAAAGATTGGGCTATCCTCATGTTGTAAAGTTGGGAACCTTGTAGCTTTTCCTCACATTGGAACAATTTGACATGCGCATGCCTGCTGCTTCAGAAGTGAGTTTAAATCACCTGTGTCACCCACTCTAAGGCTTTTAGAGCAGGCAGCAGCTGTGTCATTGTCGTAAACTCTCTCTCAGTATTCAGAGTTTATATTAAATTTCCAAATGTCATTCAACAATTTTGAGAGTCAGACAATGAAAAGCTAATTCATCTGTTTTCTTAAAATAGGACACATTGGGAAATAAAGAAGAAAACTAGCTAAATCTCAAAAACCACGTTTCCATCTCTTCTTTGGATTCTGTTAGCTCTTAGCAAACATTATTTACGCTTACAAAAACTTAATTGATTCCAGTATGGTGTTCAAACACTGACTCATTCCTCTTCAGAGACTACAGAAATGTCCACCCTCAATTCCTTAGGAAAGAAATCGAAGAGATAGAATAAGAAGTAAGATGAAACTTTCTGTATCAGTTTTCTTTGAGCATACCCTGGGTGTTTGTAAACATTCTACAGTGCTTCAGAGACTGTAAAAGCAATCTATATTCTTGTCAAGTGTTTTTCATCTGAGGCAAGGGACTGCCTTGCTTGTGATGATTTTCTCACCGGGACAGGATAATGCCATGTAAATTCCAAAAGAGTCTGCTGGTCCTTATCCTACTTTGTTACTGTAACAACAGTTTAACAGCTTTTTCTTTTCCTTTATCCAGGATGTGTGTGTCAAGGCTTACCTAGCCCTTCGTCATCACACAAATCTACTGATCATTCTGTTCTCCATGATGTTGATGACAGGAATGCCCCAGTTAACCAGCAAAGAAGATATCGAATACATTCGGGATGCCCTAACAGTAGGGAAGAGCGAGGAGGATGCTAAAAAGTATTTTCTGGATCAGATTGAAGTTTGCAGGGACAAAGGATGGACTGTGCAGTTTAACTGGTTCCTACATCTTGTTCTTGGCATCAAACAAGGAGAGAAACATTCAGCCTAATACTTTGGGCTAGAATTAAAAGGCTTTAAGTAAGCACAACAGTCATTGAACTTGATTTAAAATGCCCTACAACATTATGAAAGCTGCCGCTTGAGAAACATAGTTCTTTTTCTAGCTGAACTCTTCACTGGAGAAATATCGGCCTGATTGTTTAAGTGCTGTTCAGTTTTAGGTTTATTTGCAGGTTTGTTTGTTTCTCATTTGTCTCAGTGATATTGGAGACCATTCTAAGTTTAAACAGCCTAATTACGCCTTCACTGTGACTGATGTTTTGACTATCACATTATTGGGTGCTTCCCGAAATTCTTCAGAATCATTGGTAACATCTCTTCATCTGGGTTTCCTCTCACTTTTAGTTATCCTTGACTTTCTCAAATTCTTTATAGGAAAAAAAATGCTCATTGTAACCTTTGTCTCATTTCTCTAATGCTTCTAAACTTTCCCTCTGTGTCTGCAGATGTTACTAATGTGCTAAAAGCAAGGAAAGCGAGCCCCTCTTTTCAGGGTCTTTTGTCATCAGATTTTATTACCACTGAGACTCACAAACACCAAATGGAAAATGGGAACCTTTGTGCCCTGGCCCTCATCTGCTGCTCTGGTTCCACAATTATGAATTGCAAAATTTGTCTCAACTCTGCCCACAGAGTAAACTCTCAAGTACAACTATGATAACCTGCTTCCCTGCAAAAGCAGGAAATAACCAAAGGGACGCATCTGGGACTTTTATATTCCTCCCCCTGAGCCCTCCCCACCTTCCTCCCTGTCTCTCTTCTTCCTCACTTCCAACCTTCTCAAAGTTCTTCATGCAGAGTTGTGAAATTTTCAAAAACACTTTTACCCTAGAATTCAACAATTAGTTGAAAAACAATTTTTCCTCTAGGGATACTAGAATTGTAGGTACTTGCAGAGATGTTTGTTGGGGTTTTTGAAAGGTACATTATTAAAGGAGATAGTCTAGAAAATATGCATGAATTTCCAAATGCCTTAATTTTAAATTTTGACCTGAGAAATTTTTTTCTTTCTTTTTTAATGGAAGAAGATATTTAATATCTAAAAAGATCTCCAGGTTAGGAAGAACACTACTTGCTCTATGCATCTCACAACTTAAAGGACCTTTACACTCTGATGATACAGTCTTCAAATTTCCTACAAATAATTAAAATGTCTTCTTTAAAAACTATTTTCATCTCTTAAACATTTTACTATTTATTGGAAGTGTTAACAGAGAAAGATGATTATTTATAAAATATTTTAGAATTATCTATAGTTAATACTTGACATAGAAATAACTGTTAATGGTGTCTGTGTTTAAATATGCATGCATGCTAAGTCACTTCAGTCATGTCCAACTCTTTGTGACCCCATGGACTATAGTCCACCAGGCTCCTCTGTCCATAGGATTCTCCAGGCAAAAATACTGGAGTGAGTTGCCATGCCCTCCTCCAGGGAGTCTTCCTGACCTAGGGATCAAACCTGCATCTTACATGTCCTGCATTAGCAGGTGGGTTCTTTACCACTAGCACCACCTGGGAAGCCCTATGTTTAAGTATACTGGGATATAAATAAATACTTAATTTTTAAATGTTCTAAATAGATACATGTTGGACTTTGGTGTAGACCAAACTTTTCTTTATGAGTACACAAAAGTCCAGTAGGTCTTAACTCTAGCTGCAAATCAGAATCACCAGGGATACTTTAAAAACACCCTGCCTGAGCGCCCATCTTGGGTTGTAATTAGTTTGGGATGAGGCCCAGACATCAGTGTTTTTCTAAGTACCTCCAGGAGATTCTAACAAGCAACCAGTGTTCAAAAACCCTGCATGACCTTTAAAGGTGCAGATAACACTGCTTTCTTGCCACTGAGCCTTTCCTTGACTCCTAAGGTATCTATCTAGAAAAGGCTCCTCTTCCTTGACAACTCACCCTTTTAAAATCACACTTATCACCTTGTACATAAGACCATACCTGTAATCAAATGTTTATTCCTCTGTGTTAATGGAGGATAGACATTTTATAGTATTTTTAAATCATCTATTCCCCACCATTCTTTGTCAATAACAGGAAGATTGATGCTTTCTCATTCAGAAGAGGATGTTTCGTTAATTTCATAAAGCATAGTCAAGCCCAGACCTTGCACAGATTCCACTTATTTGCTTTGCTGAAGCAATCATCTTGATAGAAGAATTACAGAGGAGTGTATTTATATTTAGCCCATTGGTGCAGGTGTGTACAAATTTGCTCAAGTGAACAAGTTCTTTAGTTATGCTGATTCTGTACCTATGCATATCACATTGAGCTTAATTTTTCCAGATTCCAATGAAGGTACAAGTTTAATTCTATAGACTGGCAAATAAACAAAAATCACCTTTGTGTGCTTCCTTCATTGTCCCTAATGAATCACATGACCCAGAACTTTTATACCTTTGAAAATGTGCTAGAACCTGAGTCATCTTTCTATGGAGCTGGCATCAGGCATATCTGAATAATGGCTTTGGTGCTCAGCTTACATTTAGACCACATCTGTGTGAGTACAGATAACAATGTACCCGATAAAAATGTTGCTTCTGCTCTAATTGAAATACTTCATCTCTGTGGCTGTACATTAGGTCTTTAAACACTGATCCATGGCTTTGGAACTGGGACTATGGCCACTAAAGTAAAGTAAAACTAGAGAATATTCTAGACCTTGTCCTGGCATTTGCCTGGCTTTGGTGATACTGGTGAGAGAAGGCAGACATTGTAATAAAATATATAAACTCCTAGAGGAATCTCTTGATTTAAAAAAAATTAACTTTGTTAAATAAATCCTTCACAAGAGATGAATTAGTTAGAAAAGTTTAGATGTTGGAATTCTGCAGCATAATTTAGAGGCTGTTAGCTCTGTATAAATGGAAATTATTTTTTGAAATGAGTCTGAAAAGTAATTTAGAAAGTTAGTTTCTGGAGCAAATTCTGGCCTTTATTTGCTAAGTGAGGCTCCTTTGCCCTGTGAAATAAATTTTCAATTATACTTTACTATATAAAGAAAAAAGAAATTTGGAATTTTAACGGTCCTGGTGTATTATTTTCTGTTTAATCCAACCAAATAACTCTGGTCACAAAATCAAATGGTTTTATTCTTGGTGCTTGTCTGCATTTTCTCAAAGATTCATTTTCAGGGCAGATGCTACAGAACTAAAGCACATACTTTGGCTTAAGTGAATCCAGAGCTGGTCCACTCCCTCTCCAGACAGCCCCATCCTCTCCACTTGAGTTTGCATTTACAGTGTGAATTGTTACATGAAAATTTAAATAAAAGAAGGAATCTTGTATCTTGTGTTCTCTGCACACATTTTTTTAATGTCTGAAAGTTAAGATAGTCCTAAAACTCAAATTCTTTCTTTCAAGAAATCTTTGCTGAGTGCCCACTACCTATGAGACACTGTCCACCCAGGAAAGACACAAAGACACAACAAAGCTGACTGACTCCCAGTCCTTAAAACATTTATAATTTGTTGGTGACAGCAGACACTTCATGATGGCGGTTGTGGTGGGTTGCATGTCCCACCAAAACACATGCTGAAGTCCTAACCCCTGATATCTGTGAATGTGATCTTATTTGGAAATAGGGTCTACACATGTAATCAAGTTAAGATGAGGAGGCCCCTACATTTACCTGGACAAACCTATAATTCAAAAAGACACATATACTTCTATGTTCACTGCAGCACTATTCACAACATCCAAGACACGGAAGCAACATAAACATCTACAGACAGATTAGTGGATAAAAAAGATATAGTATATATATGTGATATAGGACTATCCTAACTTTCAGTTTAGGACTATCTTAACTTTCAGGAATACTATACAGTCATAAAAAGAGTGAAATAATGCCATTTGCAGCAATATGGAAGGAACTAGAGATTACCATCTAAGTAAAGTAAGTCAGAAAGAGAAAGATATCATATGATATCACTTATATGTGGAATCTAAAATATGGCTTAAATGAATCTATCTACAAAACAGACGAACAGACATAGAGAACAGACTTACCATTGCCAAGGAGGAACGGGGAGGGAGAGGGATGGACTGGAAGTTTGGGGTTAGTAGATGTAAACTATTGCATTTACAATGTGTAAACAAGGTCAGGCTTCAACAATACATGAACCGTGAACTTCCAGATATTCAAGCTGGATTTAGAAAAGGCAGAGGAACCAGAGATCAAATTGCCAACATCCATTGGATCATCAAAAAAGCAAGAGAGTCCAGAAAAACATCTATTTCTGCTTTATTGACTATGCCAAAGCCTTTGGCTGAGTGGATCACAACAAACTGTGGAAAATTCTGAAAGAGATGGGAATACCAGACCACCTGACCTGCCTCTTGAGGAATCTGTATGCAGGTCAGGAAGCAACAGTTAGAACTGGACATGGAACAACAGACTGGTTCCAAATAGGGAAAGGAGGACATCAAGTCTGTATATTGTCACCCTGCTTATTTAACTTATATGCAGAGTACATCATGAGAAACGCTGGGCTGGATGAAGGACAAGCTGGAATCAAGATTGCCGGGAGAATATCAACAACCTCAGATATGCAGATGACACCACCCTTATGGCAGAAAGCAAAGAGCTAAAGAGCCTCTTGATGAAAGTGAAATAGGAGAGTGAAAAAGTTGACTTAAAATTCAACAGTCAGAAAACTAAGATCACGGCATCTGGTCCCATCACTTCATGGCAAATAGATGGGGAAACACTGGAAACAGTGGCAGGCTTTATTTTGGGGGGCTCCAAAATCACTGCAGATGGTGATTGCAGCCATGAAATTAAAAGACGCTTACTCCTTGGAAGAGAGGCTATGGCTAACCTAGACAGCATAATAAAAAGCAGAGATATTACTTTGTCAACAAAGGTCCATCTAGTCAAGGCTATGGTTTTTCCAGTAGTCATGAATGGATGTGAGAGTTGGACTATAAAGAAAGCTGAGTGCCGAAGAATTGATGCTTTTGAACTGTGATGTTGGAGAAGACTCTTTGAGAGTCCCTTGGACAGCAAGGAGATCCAACCAGTCCATTCTAAAGGAAATCAGTCCTGAATATTCATTGGAAGGACTGATGTTGAAGCTGAAACTCCAAAACTTTGGCCACCTCATGTGAAGAGTTGACTCATTTGAAAAGACCCTGATGCTGGGAGAGATTGAAGGCAGTAGGAGAAGGGGATGACAGAGGATGAGATGGTTGGATGGCATCACCGACTCAATGGACATGAGTTTGAGTGAACTCTGGAGTTGGTGATGGATAGGGAGGCCTAGCGTGCTGCAGTCCAAGGGGTTGCAAAGAGTCAGATATGTCTGAGTGACTGAACTGAACTGAAACAATGTCCTAAAGTATAGCACAGGTAACGATATTCAACATCCTGAGATAAACCATAATGGAAAGGAATATACAAAAGAATGTAAAATTTTTTAAAAAGATGAAGTGGGTCCTTATCCACCATCTACTTAACAGAAGAGGAGGAAGAATGCCTTGTGAAGGAATTAGAGATTATAATGATGTATCTACAAGCCAAGGAACTCCTGGGGCTACCAGAAAAAAGAACAGGAAAGGAAGGATTCTCCCCCGGAAGCTTCCAACTTCAGTACTGCCATACTGGCAGTATGGCCCTGCCAACACCTTGGTTTCAGCTTTATAGGCTCCAGAACTGAGAGAGAATACATTCTTATTGCTTTATGCCATCCAGTTTGTAATATTCTGTTATGGCATCCCTAGGAAACTAATATAGTATCAATAATGAAAAATTCTGTGGGGTTTGGGGGGCTAAGAGGATCACAGAATTTAGGTAACTAAATCTATTTATATTTTCTGCTATTCCAAAGAGATTGAATTGTGAGCAAAATATATGACAATGTGCTTATATTATTAATGCATTTTAAAATCTCTAATAATTCACCAAGTGAAAGACAAGTATCTCATTAGAAAATATTTAATTGACACACACACAAAAAAAAATGCATTGTGGCTATTAAGCACATCACAGCAGAGTCCAAATTACTACTGATTAAACAAACGCAAATTAAAACCTAAGTTCCTTTTCACCATCCAATAAACAAATACTAGTAATGCCCAGAATTCGTGGTAATTTGACAGAAAGAGCACTCTATTACAGTGTTGCAAGCAGAGCAACTTGGTAAATTCATATATGGCATTTTGTCAAAATTAAGAACATGAAGAAGGAATCTATTCTCTAGCCCAGCAAGTCCACATCCAAGAATTTATCTTTCAAAAATTCTTGGACAAGTACACAATGACTTTGGATAAAAACAGTTACCAGCATTCTTTGTAATAACCAAAAATTGGAAACAACTGAAAATTCCCTCTCAGTAGCAGACTGGTAAAATCACATCCTTACAATGGACTATTATGAACCCTTAAAAAGGTAGCTCAAAGTCTATTGATAACCAGGTAGTATGACCTGCTGAGGAATGAAACAACGTGGTAATAAGACAGTGTTGCTTTAGTTATATTCAAGCTAAAATGTAGGTTTGTATATGCCTTGAAGACTGGGGGATATACTCATACCAAACCATTAGTAGTGACTTAATTTTTTACCTTGCAGTCATTTTTTTCTCTTGGATCTTGGGGATTTGAGTTTCTATTAGTTGGATTTCTTAACTAGGGAAAAAAATTAAGTCATTCACTTTGTGAGGGAAAATGCAGTCTGCATGATAATCTTATCCTATAACTTACCGTAGAGCCTCATTAAAAGCTAAGAAAATTCTGTTTTTCAGAGGGAAAATGATCATGTGAAGTCAATAATTATCAAGCACTGGCATGAAAGCTGTTGTTGAAACTTCTTGGCATGAAGAAGACAGTGTCAAAGCCTTCTGCCTTACCTGACTCTGCCTGACTGTTATCTGCTTTATGCTAAGACAGCCCCATCCATCTCCTAAAATGTCAGTGCTTTGGGAGGGAGGCCTCCAGGGATGCTTTCTTCAGTCATTAACTGATTGCTCTCAGCTCTGCAAACCTGTACAGCCAGTGCAGCCACGCTGAACTCTCCAGCTCACAGTTAAGGCTCCCCTCGGAGGTGCAAACTGCCTCATTTTCACTTCTCACGAATGTCAGCTTTTTTTCTACACATTTGCTTATTAGTGTGGCTTAAATCTCACTGCCTACTGCTTTGGTAAGAATTTTCCTGTCTGGGAGCTGAGCTTTGAGTCTGGGTTCATCATGCACATGTTTTTCTGACTTGGAGGATGTGATGGAGACCTACTAAGGAACATAAAATCCCTTTGCAGCATCTCAGCAGCACTTCTCTCTGTCCTCACAGCAAATGGCCGGTCATCAAAGTTTTATACTCAGAGAATCAAACTAAGAATTCTTTTGATGACAGAGAGTTAAAATGGGTGCCTAGTGTCTGCAAATGCACCCACCACTACCCCTAAAATTTCCAGCCACAAGCAAGGTTTGTGGCTGAGCAGCATCTCCCACCATCAGTCATATGACTCCAGCTATTAGGGACCAGTCTGGCCTCCGACCCAGCAGCTTGCCTTTGCATCATCACCAAGCACCTGTGCTACAAAACAACTGGTCTGTGACTACAGACGCCTTCCATCGGAGAAATCTCATGCCCACAAACCACTGCCAAACCCCTGACCTGTCTCCAACTCACGGTTCTGGAAACCAGAGACCATTATTCATTTTGGAAGCACCTCCTTGCCAAGGTAATCACTGTTCATGGTGACAGAGCACAATATGCAGGTTTCACTGGGTAGATGGTTTTGACTCCTTTAATCTATGCAGATTGAGAGGAGTTTGAGATATGAGAGATCCTGGTAGAAGTGCTGGACCATAAGCCAGCATTTTGGCAATAATCTATGTGAGAGTCTGAACCAGATGCTGCAGCAGCAGGTGGATTAGGTGGGGCAATAAAGAGAGCAATTAAGTGACTTTGGTATTAAATCATTCCATATTCAAGCAATGATTGTCTCTTGAAAAAACTATCTAATCTCTAAATTTCAACCCTCTCCTCTGGAAACTGAGAGGACAGTAATCCCTCATTTGCAGATTTGACTGTGCAGATTAAATGAAATAATGAAAATGAAGCATTAAGTGGAATGTCTGGCTCTATATTACTGCTATTGTTCAATAAACAGAAGCTGTCATTTCTCTGTTCCTTTTCAATGAAGGCTGAAGAATCTTGAGAAATAAAAATGAAAAGTTCAATGGCATCATCCTTGGAGTGTGACCCTTCAGAGTATTTTCAATGATGGAAATCTTAACAACTTTCTAAGTATGGTGTCTTCCAGAAAGGATTTCAAAGGAGAAATCATTTCTATTTTATGCCAACATCAGATACCAAAGAAATCTAAATAGCTTCTTCCTCTGATGAGTTATTCCAATCAATAAAAATTAGTCCCTGGGTTTTTCTGGGCTTAAGGCAAGTCAAATAAACTAGAATCAATTGACAAGGCTACTAATTTCTATTTACTTTTTTCCATCAGCTTTATTAAAAATCAATTTACATAAAATAAAATTCATCAATTTAAATGTGCAAATTGATGAGTTTTGACAAATGTATGTATCCATGTATCAACTACCACAATCAAAATATCAAACAGTTTCATCATTCAAAAATTACCTCTGATGCTTCTTTGTAGTCAATACCCTCCCACAGAGATGCTTCCTATGACTACAGTTTTGTCTTTTCTAGAAATTCATATAAATGGAAACATAATATGTGATCTTTTGTGCCTGGCTTCTTTCACATGGCATAATACTTTTGAGATTCATCTATATTGACTAGTAAAACATAATTTCGGAAGGCTCACTTTCTGGACAGATTTGCTGCAGTTCACTCTAGAGCCAAAAAAATCTCTCCCTGCAAACCAGCTTTTCTCCTGTTAGTTGAGCAGGTAACTAAGCAGGGCTACTTCTCAGCTCTCCTCTGGTATGACTGTCTAGTTAAGCCTCTATCATATTTGAGAACCAATCGAATTGCACTTAAGGTTGTGATTGACTCAGCTTTGGTTAGGTGTCCACCACTAGGCCAAGCAGTTATGATCAGGGAGACACAGTCACATGGTGAAAACATGGCTACAAGGATTTACCACTACTACACTGGAAACAAGGGCAGGGTAACAGGCTAAGTTTCTGAAAGAGTTTGACCTTGAATGAAGATATGTAGTATAGAAACATTTTGGTCAAGTTTTCTGATTTTCTTGAATATTTCTTTGAATATTAAAAAAAAATACATAAAGAGATGCTATTGTATTCAAATGTTGTACATAGCCTAATATAGAATCTAACTTGTAGGACACAACTGCTGAATGCAAACATCACTGTGTATCATTCATTAGTAACTATCACAATAACATGGAACAGAGGCAATTCAACCAAGCCAAGCTAGTCTTCTTTACCTTTCACCCCACAAATGAACCCAGGTCATTTATTTCTCACCAGCAAAGTATGCGCTGACATTTAGTGCAGGAAACATAAAATGATTTCTGGCTATGTGGGTGTGTTTCATGCAAACACTTTTTTTCAGCAGTTTCTGACTTCAAATAAGAACTCCAGACACTAGAAGGCACATTTAGTTCTTAATGTATTAAAGAAAAAAGGATAGAAGTTATATCATTAACCTAAAAACCTTTTCTAAAGAGACTTGCACCTGCACATTCTCAAGAAACAGGTGTCACAGCCTGAGAATTCTCCCCTGTCCCCCACCCCACTGAGGCCATATATTAAAGAGTCAAGTCCAGGCTTCTCAGCTGTAGTTCCAGGAACAGTGATTGGTCTTGCTTATTTTGCTTAAGGTTACTGTAGTATCAAGGGGCTTCCCAGGTGACCCAGACAGGAAAGAATCTTCCTGAAATGCAGGAGACCCAGTTTTGATCCCTGGGTCAGGAAGATCCCCTGCAGAAGGAAATGGCTACCCACTCCAGTATTCTTGCCTGGAGAGTTCCATGAACAGAGGAGCCTGGAGGGCTACAGTCCATGGGGTCACAAAAAGTCGGACATGACTCAGTGACTAACACTCACTCGCTGTAGCATTAAGTCTTTGTTTACCAGTTGGTTCTATAAGAAAAGTTTTCCCAGGTAGCTTTTGGCATCTTCTGAAGCATTTGCAGTTTCTGACTTACTGAAGGGAAGCAGAAGTCCTGTCGTATGTACCAGAATGGGTGGTGGGGATTCTTCCTCTTCTTCAAGCTAGCTCATGGATTATTATTAGCTATTTGAATCTGAATTCTCAATCCTCTCATGTTCAGATTAGAATAAAAATGACTTGGAACAGAGCCATGCATATTTGGTATCAGTTCTATAACTTTTTCTAATAGCTATGACCTTACAGAGTTCTTGGGTAAACTTAGAAAAACAAACCTAACCCATCAGATTTTACACAATTTTAGGAAATTACTGAGACCTTGATTCCCAAAGTGCCACAGGATCAAGGTTGAGAACGAGTCTCACTTGGCTCAAAGGAATATATTACAAATAATGAGGTTTCTATAAGTAACTCCTCCTGCTACAACACTTCACAATTCTCTTCCTGTTTCCTCCCCTTCCCATGTTCATAATAATCAGGGTTTTTATCTAGGAGAAATTAGCCTGCCTCTCCAAACTTTGCCTCCAATTTAGGGATGTTTATCTTGAGAGGTCCATATTATTTCTTCCTCGGGAACTCTTGACATTTTAAGGCCTCAGCTCAATATCTTGGTTTTAAGGTCCTCTCCCATGTTTAAAGCAAGAGAAAAAAAATGAAAATCAAGCAAATCACGTAGGAAAAGAGAGTATCATTCTAAGATATGGAAGAGACTGCTTGATACTATTTAATAGATCAGGAGCAAAAGTTTAACACTGATTAGTCTTGGATGGACAAAAGAAAGAAATATTAGGACAGCACTTACAACAGATCCCTTACTAAGCAAAGCCTCCAAGACAATAGCCCTGTTTCCACTTGAAGTCATTCTTACCACTTAGGATGCCATGAAGCCAAGGCTGAAAGCATCCAACTTACTTTCAAGATAATGTCCTTGTTCTTTCAATGTGATTACCAAACATGTATGTGTCAGGAACCATGGGTAATCTTTGGAACTCAGAATTGACAAGAGACAATTGCTTCAAAGACAGAGTAATTAAGTCTCCTGTCTAAAACTTTTAGGAAAAAAAAATCACATTGCCTAATTAATCCTGATAAAACAGTATTCAGGAAAAACTTTCATGTATCAACTTGGCTTTTTAAATTTTCTAAAACCCAGGAGTTCAAGTTCTTCAAATGTTTATTACTGATGAATGACTGTTATCTTTCCTGTCCCTTGCTCTTCTTAGAAAGAAAATGAAGCAAGTAACCCAAATTAACATAGGATTTGTATAAGCAAAAACTACCACTACTCTCCTGCAAAATTCAGTAAAGGCTCATCATTTTTCTAGTGGCTCTGCCCTTTAAATTCAATCCTCTGTTTCTGCAAATCACAAGTGAAATATGCTGTTGATTCAAAACTAAAAGCTGTGCTCCCTTTTCCTCAAATTTCCTGGAACTCTCTTAAAATTTTATGTTTATCTTGGTCAAATATGTAGGGCATGTTTTGAATTCTTGGAATATTTTGTCTTCACCAAGTATGTCAATTGACTTAAGTCAATAGTTTGAAGTTACACAGTGGAATATAGAAACTGCAGAACAGAACAAAGATTTCAGAATAATTGGACTAAATAATCAAAGGACTGATATTGTGACAACTAGAATTACTAGGATCTAAATGTATTCAGATTTTCAAAAAACTCATTTCAAACTTTCATGAGACAAGTGCAAAATACACCATGAATACCTGCAGATCTAACATCCAGGAGTTCAACTACTGATGGGCAAATGTCAAGGTCCATCCATGGTATGCATTAACTGATTATTTTCCAGGAAACCAAGTTTGAACCCAAGCTTTGAGGCTCATGTAGAGTTGAGGCATTTAGCTCGTCTAAATTAGCATTTAGTGAGCTGTTAGGACCCATCACATCCATATCTCTATAATCCTTTTAGGTACCCATCAAAAGCCTATACAAATAATGTAGCATCACATGCCTTGCATGTTTGGTAGTGGTCTGTGTTATGCTTTTACAGTTGGAAAGTCCACTTATTCACTTGTGCATCAAAAATTAGTATGAGTTAGTCACTGGGAATTCTGTAGTGAATAAATACAGGGAAAGTCCCTGTTCTCATGGACTTAAATCATATGGTAAAGATAGAAAGCAAACAAATGAGATAATTACAGACTGTAATCTGTGATTTAAAAAATAATAGGTGATGTGTTACTAAGTAAATGCAGGAGGACAACCATGCATAAATGGGTCAGGAAGGGCCTTCTCAGAAATTAACATCTGAGCCAAGACTTGAAGGAAGAGAATTAGGGTACCAGCCCCTAATTAATTATTAGCTTTTGCTAGAGAAAACTAAGTACCTATAGAAATAGATGATGCTATTCACCCATCCAGGGGTATTTTAGTATCAAAAGCCATCTCGTGGAGAGAACAAGATGGCAAAGGAGTAGGTGGATGTGGAGTACATCTCTCTCCACGGATACATCAGGAATACACCTTCAGATACAGAAGTGCGTGCAGAATACCAGCTGAGAGTGGACAGGAATACCTAACTAGTGGAAAAGAATATAAAGACCCATGCAAAACTTGGTAGGATGAACGAACTAGGAGGGACAACAGTAGTGTTAGTAGGACTGGACCTGCCCTCAGTGGGTGGGGGAAGTGAAGCAGGGGTCCGATCGCCACATCAGGGCAATTGTCTGAGTCAGAGGAGAAACATTTAAGATTGAGAGGGAAACAGCTGATCTGTGACAGCCTAAATGGAATGAGAATCAGACAGTCCTTGCCGCAGCCATACATACCCCGGACGGATACATAGATCCCCTGGAAGATGCAGCGGCTGGGAACTGGAGTTTAGGAATTGTGGAGCAATCCCAGGGCGAGGGCTGCTGTTGACTGCAGAGAGACAGATCCAGGGGATGTGAGGGAGGAGATCGTGGTGGGAAATGCCTGTGGAAGAAAGCCGGGCAGCCATGGAAGCAAGACGATACCGTTGAGTCATGCGTAGGTGATGGAGCCATCACCATAGCCTCTCTTCCCCAACACGCCAGCATTGGCAGCTGAACAATAGAGAGGCTGGCCCATCAAATGCCTGATGCACTGAACTACAGAGTAGGACCCCACCCAGGGTGCCCCTTTAAGTGCCTGACCTGCCAATCTACAGAGTAGGACCCCAGCCAGGGGGGCCCCCTCTATGTGCCTGACACAGGGAACAACAGAAAGGACCCCAGGCAAGGGAGCCCTCTGAGTGCCTGAACCGGTGGAGTTACAGAGAAAGACTGGCCAAAGAGGCCTTCTGATCACCAACTACAAGAGGCTTGAAAAAAAGACTCTGATAGGGCCAGAACTCCTGCGGCAGAGGCAGTCCTGTCCCTGCACACTTGGCACTGCCAGGGTCCCCGCAAGCCAAGCAGCTGCACACCTCCACACCTGGCCCTCACAGGGGCAGACCCAAGCCCTCCAGGGCAGCCTCAGGAACAAACCCCAGTGGATGACCTACATGCAGAGGTGGACATAAAACCACAGTTGAAACCCAGGGGCAGTTGACTAAGGAAGAAGACCCAAAACCTTCCCACCAGCTGTACAAGCTGCAGACTAAATCCACACGATCAAGTAGGCAGACTCTGTGTCTCTGGAATATATAAAAGGTCATTGAGAGCTGCCGCAAAAGCAAACGTGCTAGTTCTGATAGCTGTGGACATTGGAGGCAAGAACACATAGGAGTAGGACCAGATTAGAATCTGGGCTGCCCCCACAGCAGGTCCAGAGATCAGCTCAGTGTTGGAGGGCATCCTAGGGAAGTGAGGTGGACTGTGACTCCCAGCGAGGGAAAAGACTGACAGTGGTGACTCAAGAAAAACATTTATTATTCTTATGTTTTGACTTGTTCTGTAGATTGTTAGATTTCTTTTTCTTTTTTCCCTTTTCCTCCCCTCTCTGTTGTAGTTGTTGATTTTATTGGCACTATGAAATCCAATTAAGCTTTTGAGCTTTTTTTTTTCCCTCAGTCACATTTTTTTTGTTGTTGTTATAAACCTCTGCCTCTATGTTGGGCTTTTGCAGTTCTGGGGAGTTTTCCTTTTTTTTTTTTTTTTCTCTTTTATAATTTTAATTTTTAATTTTTTAAACCTATTATTATTTTTTCTAATTTATTCCTTTGTTTTCTTTTCCTACTGTTCTTTTCCCCTTGCAGTTAATCTTTAATGTATACAAATCTTTTTATCTACCTCTATTAAACTTTGCATATCCATTCTTTCTTTTTTCTTTCCTTTCCTCTCAACATATTTGTTTTATTTTCATAGCTTTATTCCCCACTTGGCACCTTGCTTTAGTTTTGTTTTCCAGTTTGTGCTTTAGTTAGTTTTGTTCTTAACTGGTAAATATAATTATGATTTCTTTGTTCTCCAGATCTGTTGTACTTTATTTCTGTTTGTTTTGACTTTGCTCATGAATGTATATGTGTATATTCCATTATTTTAATTATTATTTTCCTGATTTTGCAACTGCCATTTGTCTGAGATTCATTTTTGGTTTCTTGTTTTGGGATATTTCTTTTAATCTCACTTAATGCCATAACAAACCACTTGTGGAATCTTTGTTCCTGACTCGAGATCAAGCCCTGAGCCTTTGGAGTAGGAACACTGACTCCAAGACCCTAGACTACCACAGAACTAACCCTAGGGAGTATGAAATAGTGAGAACTCACACAGAGGTAACCACTGGAATATAAGATCTGGCATCACCCAACCACCACTAGCACCCTGTGCAGGATACCTCATCCAAACAACAAACAAAACAAAAATACAAGCCCAATCGTCAGCAGACGGAATTACCACTTCACTCAGCCTTGCCCATCAGAGGAGAAACAAACAAACAAACAAAAACTCAGGACAAATCTCACCCTATACTAAGCTTACACAAATCACTGGACCAACCTTAGTAGGGCAGAAACCAGGAGGAAGAAAGAATTCAACCTTGAAGCCTGGGAAAAGGAGACCTCAAACACAATAAGCTAAAAAAAAAAAAAAAAAATGAAAAGGCAGAAAAATACTACACAAATGAAGGAACAAACTAGAAACACATAAGTCCAAATAAATGAAGAGGAAACAGGCAAACTATCTGAAGAAGAATTCAGAATAATGATAGCAAAAATGATCAAAAACCTTGAAAACAAAATGAAGAAAATGCAAGAATCAATTACAAAGACCTAGAAGAATTAAAGAATAAACATACAGAGACAAACAACACAATTACTGAAGTTAAACATACTCTAGAAGGAATCAATAGCAGAATATCTGAAACAGAAGAACGAATCAGTGAGCTGGAAGATAAAATGGTGCAAATAATTTCTGAAGAGCAGAATAAAGTAAAAAGAATGAACAGAGCTGAGGATAACCTCAGAGACCCCGGGACAATATAAAACACACCAACATTCTAATTATAGGTGTCCCAGAAGAAGAAGAGAAAAAGAAAGGTTATAAGAAAATTTTTGAAGAGGTTATACTTGATAATTTCCCCAAAATGGAAAAGGAAATAGTCAATCAAGTCCAACAGGCATGAAGAGTCCCATACAGGATAAACCCAAGGAGAAACACCCCAAGACACATACTAATCAAACTAACAAAGACTAAACACAAAGAAAGAATATTAAAAACAGCAAGGGAGAAGCAACAAGCAACATACAAGGGAAACCCCATACACTTAACAGCTGATGTTTCAGCAGAAACTCTGCAGGCCAGAGGGAATCGCAGGATATGTTTAAAGTATTGAAAGGGAAAAATCTACAACCAAGATTACTGCACCCAGCAAAGATCTCATTCAAAATTGATGGAGAGATCAAAAGCTTTTCAGAAAAGGTAAAGTTAAGAGAATTCAGTACCACCAAACCAGCTTTACAACAAACGTTAAAGGGACTTACATAGTCAAAATACACAACAGAAGAAAAAAGATCTACAAAATCAACCACAAACAATTAAGAAAATGGCAATAGGAACATATATATTAATAACTGTTTTAAATGTAAACGGATTAAATGCTCCAACCAAAAGATACAGACTGGCTGAATAGATCAAAAAACAAGACCCATATATATGCTATGTACAAGAAACCCACTTCAAACCTCAAGATACCCATAGATGGAAAGTGAGAGGATGGAAAAATATATTCCATGCAAATGGGAAGCAAAAGAGAGCTGGTGTCACAATCCTCATATCAGACAAAATAGACCTTAAAATAAAGATTGCAAGAGGTAAATAGAGAAAGGAGTATGTCAAGGCTGTATACTGTCACCCTGCTTATTTAACTTATATGCAGAGTACACCATGAGAAACTCTGGGCTGGATGAAGCACAAGCTGGAATCAAGATTTCCAGGGGAAATATCAATAACCTCAGATATGCAGATGACACCCTTATGGCAGAAAGCAAAGAACTAATGAACTTCTTGATGAAAGTGAAAGAGGAGAGTGAAAAAGTTGGCTTAAAACTCAACATTCAGAAAACTAAGATCATGGCATCTGGTTCCATCACTTCATGGTAAATAGATGGGGAAACAGGGGAAACAGTGGATACAGTGACAGACTTTATATTTTGGGGCTCCAAAATCACTGTACATGGTGACTGCAGCCATGAAATTAAAAGACACTTCCTCTTTGGAAGAAGAGTTATGACCAACCTAGACAGCATATTAAAAAGCAGATTCATTACTTTGCCAACTAAGGTCTGTCTAGTAAAAGCTATGGTTTTTCCAGTAGTCATGTAAGGACGTGAGAGTCACACTATAAAGAAAGCAGAGCACCGAAGAATTGATGCTTTTGAACTGTGGCATTGGAGAAGACTCTTGAGAGTCCCTTGGACTGCAAGGAGATCCAACCAGTTCATCCTAAAGGAAATCAGTCCTGAATATTCATTGGAAGGACTGATGCTGAAGTTGAAACTCCAATACTTTGGCCAACTGATGCCAAGAACTGACTCACTGGAAAAGACCCTGATGCTGGGAAAGATTGAAGGCAGGAGGAGAAGAGGACGACAAAGGATGAAATGGTGGATGGAATCACCGATTCGATGGACATGAGTTTGAATGAACCCTGGAGTTAGTGATGGACAGGGAGGCCTGGCATGCTGCAGTCCATGGGGTCACAAAGAGTCAGAGACAACTGAGAGGCTGAATTGACTGACTGACTTACTCTGCGTATAAGTTAAATAAGCAGGGTGACAAGATACAGCCTTGACATATTCCTTTCCCTATTTGGAACCAGTCTGTTGTTCCAAGTCCAGTTCTAACTGTTGCTTCCTGACCTGCATACAGATTTCTCAGGAGGCAGGTCAGGTGGTCTGGTATTCCCATCTCTTCAAGAATTCTCCACAGTTTGTTGTGATCCACACAATCAAAGGCTTTGGTGTAGTCAATAAAGCAGAAATAGATGTTTTTCTGGAACTCTCTTGCCCTTTCAATGATCCAATGGATGTTGGCAATTTGATCTTTGGTTCCTCTTCCTTTTCTAAATCCAGTTTGAACATCTAGAAGTGCATGGTTCATGTACTGTTGAAGCCTGGCATGGAGAATTTTGAGCATTACTTTGCTAGCGCGTGAGATGAGTGCAATAGTGAGGTTCAGTTCAGTTCAGTTCAGTTGCTCAGTCATATCTGACTCTTTGTGACTCCATGAACCACAGCACACCAGGCCTCCCTGTCCATCACCAACTCCCAGAGTTTACCCAAACTCATGTCCATTGAGTCGGTGATGCCATCTAACCATCTCATCCTCGGTCATCCCTTTCTCCTCCTGTCCTCAATCTTTCCCAGCATCAGGGTCTTTTCAAATGAGTCAGCTCTTCACATCAGGTGGCCAAAATATTGGAGTTTCAGCTGCAACATCAGTCCTTCCTAGTTTGAGCATTCTTTGGCATTGCCTTTCTTTGGGATTGGAATGAAAACTGACCTTTTCCAGTCCTGTGGCCACTGCTGAGGTTTCTAAATTTGCTGGCATATTGAGGGCAGCACTTTCACAGCATCATCTTTTAGGATTTGAAATAGCTCAACTGGAATTCCATCTCCTCCACTAGCTTTGTTCATCATGATGCTTCCTAAGGCCTACTTGACTTTGCATCCCAGGATGTCTGGCTCTAGGTGAGTGATCATACCATCATGGTTATCTGGGTCATGAAGATCTTTTTTGAACAATTCTTCTGTGTATTGTTGCCACCTCTTCTTTATATCTTCTGCTTCTGTTAGGTCCATTCCATTTCTGTCCTTTATTGAGCCCATCTTTTCATGAACTATTCCTTTAGTATCTCTAATTTTCTTGAAGAGACCTCTAGTCTTTCCCATTCTATGGTTTTCCTCCATTTCTTCGCATTGGTCACTGAGGAAGGCTTTCTTATCTCTTCTTGCTATTCTTTGGAACTCTGTGTTCAGATGGGTTTATCTTTCCTTTTCTCCTTTACCTTTCAATTCTCGTCTTTTCACAGCTATTTGTAAGGCCTCCTCAGACAACCATTTTGCCTTTTTGCATTTCTTTTTCTTGGGGATAGTCTTGCTCCCTGTCTCCTGTACAGTGTCACAAACCTCCATCCATAGTTCTTCAGGCACTCTGTCTATCAGATCTAATCCCTTGCATCTATTTGTCACTTCCACTGTATATGGGATTTGATTTAGGTCATACTTGAATGGTCTAGTGGTTTACCCTACTTTCTTCAATTTAAGTCTGAATTTGGCAAAGGAGTTCATGATCTAAGCCACAGTCAGCTTTCGCTTATTTTTGCTGACTGTATAGAGCTTCTCCATCTTTGGCTGCAAAGAATATAATCAATATAATTTTGGTATTGACCATCTGGTGATGTCCATGTGTAGAGTCTTCTCTTGTGTTGTTGGAAGAGGGTGTTTGCTATGACCAGTGCATTCTCTTGCCAAAACTCTATTGGTCTTTGCCCTGCTTCATTCTGTACTCCAAGGCCAAATTTGACTGTTACTCCAAGTATTTCTTGACTTCCTACTTTTGCATTCCAGTCCCCTATAATGAAAAGGATATCTTTTGGGGGTGTCAGTTCTAGAAGGTCTTGTAGGTCTCACAGACCTATTCAACTTCAGCTTCTTCAGCATTACTGGTCAGGGCATAGACTTGGATTACTGTGATATTGAATGGTTAGCCTTGAAAATAAAGAGATATCATTCTGTTGTTTTGAGACCACATCCAAGTACTACATTTGAGAACTTTTTGTTGACTATGATGGCTATTCCATTTCTTCTAAGGGCTTCTTGACCACAGTAGTAGATATAATGGTCATTTGAGTTAAATTCACCCATTCCAGTCCATTTTAGTTCGATGATTCCTAAAATATCAATGTTCACTGATACCATCTCCTGTTTGACCACTTCCAATTTGCTTTGATTCATGGACCTAACATTCCAGGTTCTGATGCAATATTGCTCTTTATGGCATCAGACTTACTACCATCCCCCATCACATCCACAACTGGGTGGTGGTGTTGCTTTGGCTCCATCTCTTCATTCTTTATGCAGTTATTTCTTCACTGATCTCCAGTAGCATATTGGGCACCTACTGACCCGGAGAGTTCATCTTTCAGTGTCCTAATCTTTTTGCCTTTTCATACTGTTCATGGGGTTCTCAAGGCAAGAATACTGAAGTGGTTTGCCATTCCCTTCTCCAGTGGACCACATTTTGTCAGCATCTCTACATGACCCGTCCATCTTGGGTGACCCTACATGGCATGGCTCATAGTTTCATTGAGTTAGACAAGGCTGTGGTCCATGTGATCAGATTGGTTAGTGTCCTATGATTGTGGTTTTCAGTCTGTCTGCTTGCTGATAGAGAAGGATAAGAGGCTTATGGAAGCTTCCTGATGGGACAGACTGACTGAGGGGGAAACTGGGTCTTTTTCTGATAGGCAAGTCCATGTTCAGTAAATCTTTAATCCAATTTTCTTTTGATGGGGTGGGGCTGTGTTCCCTCCTTGTTATTTACCTGGGGCCAAACTATGGCAAAGGTAATGAAAACAAAGGCAACCTCCCTCAAAATGTCCCAAGCATACACTGCTACACTCACTGCTACTGGAGTGGCTGTGAGGAGATACCTCATGTTCAAGGGCAGAGAAGCCCCACCAAGATGGTAGGTGCTGGAGCAACAGCTGTGCGGTGCTGCAGCAACTTTGAGGAGATACCCCACACCCAAGGGCAAAGGAGAAGCCCCAGCAAGATGGTAGGAGGGGCAAAATCATGTTTGTAATCAAACTTCATACCTGCCAGAGACACTTGAAGGGCTCAAACAAACCTTGTGCACACCAGGGCCCAGAGACCCCACAGAGACTGAGACAGAACTGTGTTTGAGTGTCTCCTGCAGAGTTATGGGTCAGCAGTGGACTGCCACAGGGGCAGGGGCTCTGGGTGCAGCAGACCTGGGTATGGAATAAGCCCTCTTGGAGGAGGTCGTGTGAGAATTTACACAGGACTGGGGAAACAGCCTCTTGGAGGACACAGACAGAACCTTATGCACCAGGACCCAGGAGAAAGGAGCAGTGACCCCACAAGAAACTGACTCAGACTTGCCCATTAGTGTCCAGAGTCTCCAGTGGAGGCGTGGGTGGGCAGTGGGCTACTGCAGGGTTGGGGGCACTGAGTGTAGCAGTGCGTGCATGGTATGTTTTGAAGGAAGTCGCCATTATCTTCATTACCTCCACCATGGTTTGGCCCCAGGTAAATAAAAGAAATCAAAGGGTATCTAAATAAATGGAGAAGCATCCATGTTTGTGGATCAGAAAATAACATTGTTAACTTGGTAATACTCCCCAAACTGATCTACAAAATCAAGACAACGTTCAGGAAAATCCCAACTGGCTCTGTTGTAGTAGTTGATGCGCTGATTCTAATATGGAAAGGCAAAGCTCCATAATAACTGAAGCAATTTCAAAAAAGAAAAACAAAGTTGGAGCACTCAACATTTCTCAATTTCAAAACTTAACTACAGAGCAGAAATAAATGAAAAAGAAATGAAGGAGACAATAGTAAAGGTCAATAAAACTAAAAGTTGGTTCTTTGAGAAGATAAACAAAATTGACAACCAATAGCCAGATTCATTAAGAAAAAAGAGAGGAGACTCAAATCAATAAAATTAGAAATTAAAATGGAAAAGTTAAAACAGAGAACACAGTAATACAAAGGTTCATAAGAGACTACTACAAGCAATGATATGCTGACAAAATGAAAAACGTGGAAGAAATGAACCAATTCTTAGAAAAGTATAACTTTCCAAAACTGAACCAGGAATAGAAAATATGAACAGACCAATCACAAGCACAGAAATCAAAACTGTAATAAAAAATCTTCCAATAAACAAAAGTCCAGGGACAGATGGCTTCACAGATGAATTCTACAAAAAATTAGGGAAGAGCTAACACCTATACTGCTCAAACTCTCCCAGAAAATATTAATAGCAGAGGAAGGAAAACTCCTGAACTCATTCTACAAGGCTACCATTACCCTGATACCAAAACCAGACAAAGATGCCACAAAAAAAGAAAATTACAGGCCAATATCACTGATGAACTTATATGCAAAAATACTCAACAAAATTCTGGCAAACAGAATCCAACAACACATAAAAAGAATCACACATCATGATCAAGTGAGCTTTATCCCAAAGATGGAAGGATTCTTCAATATAAACAAATAAATCAATGTGATACACCATATTAACGAATTAAAAGATAAAATCTATATGATCATCTCAGTAGATGCAGAGGAAGCTTTCAACAGAATTCAGCACTCATTTATGATAAAAATTTTCCAAAAAGTAGGTATGGAAGGAGCATAACCTGACATAATAAAGGCCATATATGACAATTTCACAGCAAACACTACTGTCAATGGAGAAAAACATGAACAAACCTACCTAAATAGACAAAAGACCTGTATGCTGAAAACTATAAGACACTGATGAAAAAAATCAAAAATGACACAGACAGATGGAGAAATATTCCATGTTCTTGAATTGGAATAATTAATATTGTGAAAATAACTATACTATCCAAAGCAATCTACAGATTCAATGCAATCCCTATCAAAATACCAATGGCAATTTTCATAGAACAAGAACAAACAATTTCACAATTTGTATGGAAACACAAAAGACCTCAAATAGCCAAAGCAGTCTTGAGAAAGGATAATGGAGCTGGAGGACTCAACCTTCCTGACTTCACACTATACTACAAAGCCACAGTCAACAAGACAGTATGGTACTAGCACAAAAACAGAAACATAGACCAATGGAACAAAATAGAAAGCCCAGGGATAAACAGATGCATCTATGGGCATTTTATCTTTTACAAAGGAACCAAGAACATACAGTGGAGAAAAGACAGCCTCTTCAACTAGTGGTGCTGGGAAAACTGGACAACTACATGTAAAAGAATGAAACTAGAATACCTCCTAACACCATACACAAAAATGAACTCAAAATGGATTAAAGACTTAAATATAAGGCCAGAAACTATAAAGCTCCTAGAGGACAACATAGGCAGGACACTCACTGACACAAATCACAGCAAGATCCTCTATGACACACCTCCTAGAGTAATGGAAATAAAAACAAAAGTAAACATGTGGGACCTAATTAAACTTAAAAGTTTTAACACGGCAAAGGAAACTATAAACAAGGTCAAAAGACAATCCTCAGAATGGGAGAAAATAATAGCAAATGAGACAACTGACAAAGAATTAATCTCCAAAATATACAAGCAGTTCATACAGTTCAATACCAGCAAAACAAACAACCCAATCAAAAAGTGGCAGAAGACCTAAACAGATATTTCTCCAAAGAATACATATGGATGGCTAATAAACACATGAATGATGCTCAATGCCATACATTTTTAGAGAAATGCAAATCAAAACTACAGTGAGATATCATCTTATGCATGTCAGAATGGCCATCATCAATAATACAAGCAATAAATTCTAGAGAGGGTGTGGAGAAAAGGGAACCTTCTTGCACTGTTGGTGGGAATGTAAACTGATACAGTTGCTATGGAGAACAGTATGCAGATTCCTTAAAAATCTAGGAATAAAACTAGCACGTGACCCAACAATCCCACTACTGGGCATATACCCTGAGGAAACCATAATTGAAAAAGACAGATGTACCCCCAGTGTTCATTGCAGCACTATTTACAATAGCCAAGACATGGAAGCAACATAAATGTGCATCAACAGATGAATGAATAAAAAAGTTGTGGTACATATATACAATGGAATATTCAGTTCAGTCACTCAGTCCTGTCTGACTCTTTGTGACCCCATGAATCACAGCATGCCAGGCCTCCCTGTCCATCACCAACTTCCGGGGTTTACTCAAACTCATGTCCATCGAGTCGGTGATGCCATCTAGCCATCTCATCCTCTGTCATCCCCTTCTCCTCCTGCCCCCAATCCCTCCCAGCATCAGGGTCTTTTCCATGAGTCAACTCTTCGCATGAGGTGGCCAAAGTATTGGAGTTTCAGCTTCAGTGTCAGTCCTTCCAATGAACACCCAGGACTGATCTCCTTTAGGATGGACTGGTTGGATCTCCTTGCAGTCCAAGGGACTCTCAAGAGTCTTCTCCAACACCACAGTTAAAAGCATCAATTCTTCAGCACTCAGCTTTCTTCACAGTCCAAATCTCACATCCATGCATGACCACTGGAAAAACCATAGCCTTGACTAGACGGACCTTTGTTGGCAAAGTAATGTCTCTGCTTTTTAATATACTATCCAAGTTGGTCATAAGTTTCCTTCCAAGGAGGAAACATCTTTTAATTTCATGGCTGCACTCACCATCTGCAGTGATTTTGGAGCCCCAAAAAATAAAGTCTGATGTAAGGCAAATGCTAACAACAATGAAGGGGGAAATTAACAATAACACAATAATAGTGGGAGACTTTAATACCCCACTCACACCTATGGACAGATCAACTAAACAGAAAATTAACAAGGAAACACAAACTTTAAATGACACAATGGTCCAGCTAGACCTAATTGATATCTATAGGACATTTCACCCCAAAACAATCAATTTCACCTTTTTCTCAAGTGCACACAGAACCTTCTCCAGAATAGATCACATCCTAGGCCATAAATCTAGCCTTGGTAAATTCAAAAAAACTGAAATCATTCCAGTCATCTTTTCTGACCACAATGCAGTAAGATTAGATCTCAATTACAAGAAAAAAAACTATTAAAAATTCCAACAAATGGAGGCTAAATAACACGCTTCTGAATAACCAACAAATCATAGAAGAAATCAAAAAAGAAATCAAAATATGCATAGA
Organism: Cervus canadensis; assembly: GCF_019320065.1. Classification (NCBI taxonomy): domain Eukaryota; kingdom Metazoa; phylum Chordata; class Mammalia; order Artiodactyla; family Cervidae; genus Cervus; species Cervus canadensis. Next base: position 45,270,719 of record NC_057388.1, read on the forward strand.
AATGAATGAAAATGAAAACACAACAACTCAAAACCTCTGGGACACTGTAAAAGCAGTGCTAAGGGGAAGGTTCATATCAATACAGGCTTACCTCAAGAAACAAGAAAAAAGTCAAATAAATAACCTAACTCTACACCTAAAGCAACTAGAGAAGGAAGAAATGAAGAACCCCAGGGTTAGTAGAAGGAAAGAAATCTTAAAAATTAGGGCAGAAATAAATGCAAAAGAAACAAAAGAGACCATAGCAAAAATCAACAAAGCTAAAAGTTGGTTTTTTGAAAAGGTAAATAAAATTGACAAACGGTTAGCCAGACTCATCAATAAACAAAGGGAGAAGAACCAAATCAACAAAATTAGAAATTAAAATGGAGAGATCACAACAGACAACACTGAAATACAAAGGATCATAAGAGACTACTACCAGCAGCTCTATGCCAATAAAATGGACAACTTGGAAGAAATGGACAAATTCTTAGAAAAGTATAACTTTCCAAAACTGAACCAGGAAGAAATAGAAGATCTTAACAGACCCATCACAAGCACGGAAATCGAAACTGTAATCAGAAATTTTCCAGCAAACAAAAGCCCAGGACCAGACTGCTTCACAGCTGAATTCTACCAAAAATTTAGAGAAGAGCTAACGCCTATCTTATTCAAACTCTTCCAGAAAATTGCAGAAGAAGGCAAACTTCCAAACTCATTCTATGAGGCCACCATCACCCTAATACCAAAACCAGACAAGAATGCCACAAAAAAAGAAAACTATAGGCCAATATCACTGATGAACATAGATGCAAAAATCCTTAACAAAATTCTAGCAAACAGAATCCAACAACATATTAAAAAGATCATACATTATGACCAAGTGGGCTTTATCCCAGGAATGCAAGGATTCTTTAATATCTGCAACTCAATCAATGTAATACACCACATTAACAAATTGAAAGATAAAAACCATATGATTATCTCAATAAATGCAGAAAAAGCCTTTGACAAAATTCAACATCCATTTATGGTAAAAACTCTCCAGAAAGCAGGAATAGAAGGAACATACCTCAACATAATAAAAGCTATAAAAGACAAACCCACGGCAAATGGTGAAAAATTGAAAGCATTTCCCTTAAAGTCAGGAACAAGACAAGGGTGTCCACTCTCACCACTACTAGTCAACATAGTTTTGGAAGTGTTGGCCACAGCAATCAGAGCAGAAAAAGAGATAAAAGGAATCCAGATAGGAAAAGAAGAAGTAAAACTCTCACTGTTTGCAGACGACATGATCCTCTACATAGGAAACCCTAAAGACTCTACCAGAAAATTACTACAGCTAATCAATGAATACAGTAATGTCACAGGATATAAAATTAACACAAAGAAATCCCTTGCATTCCTATACACTAACAATGAGAAAACAGAAAGAGAAATTAAGGAAACAATACCATTCACCATTGCAACAAAAAGAATAAAATACTTAGGAGTATACCTACCTAAAGAACCAAAAGACCTATATGTAGAAAACTATAAAACACTGATGAAAGAAATCAAAGAGGACACAAACAGATGGAGAAATATACAGTGTTCATGGATTGGTGGACTCAATATTGTGAAAATGGCTATACTACCCAAAGCAATCTATAGATTCAATGCAATCCCTATCAAGCTACCAACGGTATTTTTCACAGAACTAGAACAAATAATTTCACAATTTGTATGGAAATACAAAAAAACCTCAAATAGCCAAAGCAATCTTGAGAAAGAAGAATGGAACTGGAGGAATCAACCTGCCTGACTTCAGGCTCTACTACAAAGCCACAGTCATCAAGATAGTATGGTACTGGCACAAAGACAGAAATATAGATCAATGGAACAGAATAGAAAGCCCAGAGATAAATCCACGAACCTATGGACACCTTATCTTTGACAAAGGAGGCAAGGATATACAATGGAAAAAAGACAACCTCTTTAACAAGTGGTGCTGGGAAAACTGGTCAACCACTTGTAAAAGAATGAAACTAGAACACTTTCTATCACCATACACAAAAATAAACTCAAAATGGATTAAAGATCTAAATGTAAGACCAGAAACTATAAAACTCCTAGAGGAGAACATAGGCAAAACACTCTCCGACATAAATCACAGCAAGATCCTCTATGACCCACCTCCCAGAATATTGGAAATTAAAGCAAAACTAAACAAATGGGACCTAATGAAACTTAAAAGCTTTTGCACTACAAAGGAAACTATAAGCAAGGTGAAAAGACAGCCCTCAGATTGGGAGAAAATAATAGCAAATGAAGAAACAGACAAAGGATTAATCTCAAAAATATACAAGCAACACCTGAAGCTCAATTCCAGAAAAGTAAATGACCCAATCAAAAAATGGGCCAAAGAACTAAACAGACATTTCTCCAAAGAAGACATACAGATGGCTAACAAACACATGAAAAAATGCTCAACATCACTCATTATCAGAGAAATGCAAATCAAAACCACAATGAGGTACCATTACACGCCAGTCAGGATGGCTGCTATCCAAAAGGCTACAAGCAATAAATGCTGGAGAGGGTGTGGAGAAAAGGGAGCCCTCTTACACTGTTGGTGGGAATGCAAACTAGTATGGCCACTATGGAAAACAGTGTGGAGATTCCTTAAAAAAAATGGAAATAGAACTGCCATATGACCCAGCAATCCCACTTCTGGGCATACACACCAGATCTGAAAGAGACACATGTACCCCAATGTTCATCACAGCACTGTTTACAATAGCCAGGACATGGAAGCAACCTAGATGCCCATCAGCAGATGAAGGATAAGGAAGCTATGGTACATATACACAATGGAATATTACTCAGCCATTAAAAAGAATTCATTTGAATCACTTCTAATGAGATGGATGAAACTGGAGCCCATTATACAGAGTGAAGCCAGAAAGATAAAGACCAATACAGTATACTAACGCATATATATGGAATTTAGAAAGATGGTAACGATAACCCTATATGCAAAACAGAAAAAGAGACACAGAAGTACAGAACAGACTTTGGGACTCTGTGGGAGAAGGTAAGGGTGGGATGTTCTGAGAGAATACCATTGAAGCAAGTATACTATCAAGGGTGAAACAGATCACCAACCCAGGTTGGATGCATGAGACAAGTGCTCAGGGCTGGTGCACTGGGAAGACCCAGAGGGATGGGATGGGGAGGGAGGCGGGAGGCGGGGTAGGGATGGGGAACACATGTAAATCCATGGCTGATTCATGTCAATGTATGGCAAAAACCACTACAACATTGTAAAGTAATTAGCTTTCAACTAATAAAAATAAATGGAAAAAAAAAAAGTCTGACACTATCTCCACTGTTTCCCCATCTCTTTTCCATGATGTGATGGGACCAAATGCCATGATCTTAGTTTTCTGAATGTTGAGCTTTAAGCCAAGTTTTTCACTCTCCTCTTTCACTTTCATCAAGAGGCTTTTTAGTTCCTCTTCACTTTCTGCCATAAGGGTGGTGCCATCTGCATATGTGAGGTTATTGATATTTCTCCTGGAAATCTTGATTCCAGCTTGTGCTTCTTCCTTCCCAGTGTTTCTCATGATGTACTCTGCATATAAGTTAAATAAGCAGGGTGACAATATACAGCCTTGACGTACTTCTTTTCCTATTTTGAACCAGTCTGTTGTTCCATATCCAATTCTAACTGTTGCTTCTTGGCCTGCATATAGGTTTCTCAAGAGGCAGGTCAGGTGGTCTGGTATGCTTAGCCATAAAAAGGAATGCATTTAAGTCAGTTCTAATGAGGTAGATGAACCTAGAGCCTATTATAAAGAATGAAGTAAGCCAGAAAGAGAAAAATAAATATTGTATATTAACACATACATATGGAATCTAGAAAGATGGTACTGATGAACCTATTTGCAGGGCAGTAATGGAGATGGCATACATAGAGAACAGACTTGCAGACACAGTGGAGGAAGGAGTGGGAGGGACAAATTGAAAGAGTAACACTGAAACATATGTCTTACCATATATAAAATAGATAGCCAGTGGGAATTTGCTGTATGATTCAGGGAGCTCAAACCCAGTGCTCTGTAACAACCTAGAGGGCTGGGATGGGGTGGGAGGTGGGAGGGAGATTTAAGAGGGAGGGAATATATGTATTCCTATGAGTGATTTATACTGATGTTTGTTGGAAACTAATACAATATTGTAAAGCAATTATCTTCCGATTAAAAATACAATAAAAAATAAAAATTTAGTAGAATTCACATGTAAAAAAAACTTAACTACAAAGGTACAGTAATCAATACCATGTGATACTGACATAAGAATAGACATATAGATCAACAGGCTAGAATTGAGTCCAATTTAAAAATGAGTAAAGGATCGGAATAGACATTTCTCTAGAGAAAATATGAAATAATGCACATGAAATAAGCAATGAAATAAGCTTATCAATAAGCACATGAAAAGATCCTCAGCATTTTTAGCCCTCCAGGAAATGTAAATCAAACTTCCTACCCACTGGGACAGTTATAATAAAAAAGAGAATAATGAACATTGGTGAGGATGTGGAGAAACTGAAACCCTCATACACTACCAGTGGAAATGTAAAATGACACAGCTGCTTTGGAAAACAGTCTGGTGATTCCTCAAAAAATCAAACATCGAATTACTATAGTGTGTGTCAGTCACTCAGTTGGGTCCGACTCTTTGTGACCCCATGGACAGAAGCCTGCCAGGCTCCTCTGTCCATGAAATTCTGATCCAGCAATTCCATTCTTAGATAGATATAAGAGAAATAAAAACTATGTCCAGATAAAAACTAGTATGAAATAGTCATAGAAGCATTAGTTACAATAGGCAAAAATTAGAAACAACACAAAGTTCACCAGTTGATGAATGGATTAAAATGTAGTTTACAATTGAATATTATTCAGCAATAGAAAGAATAAAGTGAAAACATTGTGCAAAGTTTATGTGAAAGAAGCCAGTCACAAGGGTCACAAAGGGCATGTATTATATGATTTCATTGATATTTAATGTCCAGATTTGGAAAATCTATAGAGACAGAAAGTAGGTAAGTAGTTACCCAGGCCAAGGGCAGGGTGTGGTAGGGAGGAAATGAGGAGTGACTGTTCATGGTTGTGGGGTTTCTTTTTGACGTGATGAAAATGAACTAAAATTGATTGTGATGATGGTTACATAATTCTGTCACTATACTAATAAAACATACACTTTAAATGGGTGAATTGTATAGCATGTGAATTATATCTCAATGAAACTTTTACATTAAAAAAAAAGTAAATAAAAAAGAATGTGTGGTGGCTCAGTGGTAAAGGGTCTGCCTGCCAATACAGGAGACACAAGTTTCATCCCTAACTCAGGAGGACACCACTGCTGCAAACAAGTAAGCCAGTGCACCACAACTGTTGAGCCTGTGCTCTGGAGCCTGGGGGCCACAACTACTGAGCCCAAGTGCCACGCTACTGAAGCCTGGACCCCCTAGAGCCCACACTCTGTAACAAGTGTAGTCACCACCGTGAAAAGCCCATGCACCGCCCCTAGAGAGCAGAGCTTGCTCTTTGCAACTAGAGAAAATGCCCACACAGCAATGAAGACACAGCACAGCCAAAAATAAAATTATATATAAAAAAAGAATCTCTATGTGTGTATAACTGAGTCACTTTGCTGTAGAGATTGGCACAACATTGTAAATCATCTATACTTCAATGAAAAACAAAAATTTTTAAATAAATAAATAAATGTAAATCGGAGATAATATAAGGAAATATCAATGTTCCTATCATTTTCTGAACTTTAAGATCAGAAGAGTTAACAACAATTTATTATTTTCAACTTTCCTATTTTGCTTTCATATGTGACCTCTTTGGAATGACACTAGATGAAAATCTGTTGTGTTCACTGGCTTTAAGAAAAGGATCATCCATCATGACCTCAGTAAACCACTCCAGTTCTGACAACAATTCCATGAACCAACAGTCTTCCCTAAGACCAACCTCATCTTAGATTTTTGGCTAAGATTAATTTCCCTTAGGGAGAAATATTAATACAGTAATTACAGTGTTTCCTTTTTCTTTTCTTTTTTTCTGGTGTTTCTCTTTCTAATCTAGAACCATGACTGTGGTCATATCATGCCTCTGCTCTATTGGTCTCATCTTGGACTTGATTCTTTATTACAAACAATGAGTAAAAGTCCCTCATCTTAACTTAGGACAAAAGTGATGCTGTACAGATAAGTGACTTGCTCCCTGCTTTCATTTGTCTCTGATATTATTCCTTTTTTCCTTATAATATTTATTTATTTGGCTATGACGTGTCTTTGTTGCAGCATGTAGGATATTTAGTTGTGGAATACAAACTCTTAGTTGCAGTGCGTGGCATCTAGTTCCCTGACCAGGAATTGAATCCAGGCCTCCTGCATTGGGAGTACAGAGTCTTAGCCACTGGACCACCAGGGAAGACCCCCTGTCATTATAAAATGAGACTATCTGATCATGTCAATTTCAAGGAATACTATGATAAATGAATCACATATAAAAAGAAAATGATTACCTAGTAGCAACAGCATCATTTTAAAAAATAATATGATACTGACATGGAACAACAGACTGGTTCCAAATAGGAAAAGGAGTATGTCAAGGTTGTATATTGTCACCCTGCTTATTTAACTTATATGCAGAGTACATCATGAGAAACACTGGGCTGGAAGAAGCACAAACTGGAATCAAGATTGCCAGGAGAAATATCAATAACCTCAGATATGCAGATGACACCACCTTTATGGCAGAAAGTGAAGAGGAACGAACTAAAAAGCCTCTTGATGAAAGTCAAAGAGGAGAGTGAAAAACTTGGCTTAAAGCTCAACATTCAGAAAACTAAGATCATGGCATTTGGTCCCATCACTTCATGGGAAATAGAAGGGGAAACAATGGAAACAGTATCAGACTTTATTTTTGGGGGCTCCAAAATCACTGCAGATGGTGACTGCAGCCATGAAATTAAAAGACGCTTACTCCTTGGAAAGAAACTTATGACCAACCTAGATAGAATATTAAAAAGCAGAGACATTACTTTGCCAACAAAGGTCCATCTAGTCAAGGCTACGGTTTTTCCAGTGGTCATGTATGGATGTGAGAATTGGACTGTGAAGAAGGCTGAGTGCCGAAGAATTGATGCTTTTGAACTGTGATGTTGGAGAAGACTCTTGAGAGTCCCTTGGACTGCAAGGAGATCCAACCAGTCCATCCTAAAGGAGATCAGTCCTGGGTGTTCATTGGAAGGACTGACACCGAAGCTGAAACTCCAATACTTTGGCCACCTCATGCGAAGAGTTGACTCATTGGAAAAGACCCTGATGCTGGGAGGAATTGGGGGCAGGAGGAAAAGGGGATGACAGAGGATGAGATGGTTGGATGGCATCACCGACTCGATGGACATGAGTTTGAGTAAACTCCGGAAGTTGGTGATGGACAGGGAGGCCTGGCATGCTGTGATTCATGGGGTCGCAAAGAGTCGGACATAACTGAGTGACTGAACTGAACTGATGATACTGATTACTATTTTACAGCTTTGCCAAACCCAAAAGATCTTGTCTTGTTTCCGTGATTGCTTTTAAGTGCCTTAATTTAAGGTTATTAACTTTTTTACTATACCACAGCCTCTGAAAATCTGAAACTAGTATAGTCAAAGCTATGGTTTTTCCAGTAGTCATGTACGGATGTGAGAGTTGGACCATAAAGAAGGCTAAGTGTCAAAGAATTGACGCTTTTGAACTGTGGTGCTGGAAAAGACTCTTGAGAGTCACTAAGACAGCAAGGAGATCAAACCAGTCAATCCTAAAGGAAATTAACCCTAAATATTCATTGGAAGGACTGATGATGAAGCTGATGCTCCAGCTAATTACTTTGGCCACCTAACACAAAGAGCCAACTCATTGGAAAAGCCCCTGATGCTGGGAAAGATTGAGGGCAGGAGGAGAAGGGGGTGACAGAGGATGAGACGGTTGGATGGCATTGCTGACCCAATGGACATGATTTTGAGCAAACTCCAGAGGATAATGAAGAACAGGGAAGTTTGGTGTGCTGCAGTCCTAGGGGTTGCAAAGAGTCAGTCATGACATAGCAACTGAACAACAACAGTGACTGGAGACTGTGAAAAAAGGTTTGAAAAAGTAACCTTTCCTGGGGGAGGAGAGTTCTCTAAGAAGACAGAAAGGAGGAAGAGAAGAGTGACAGGTAAAAGCTAATATGAAGCTTTTAATTTGGCATTCTATCAATTTTCCTTCTACCCAGCATATTTAGATGGGAGTCTGTCCTCAGTTTATACTTTATATTCATTGCCTCTGAAGTTGTCCTAGAGAGTTCTGGCTGAGGTATTTCCCATCTAGAAAACTTTAATAATGGATCAGGGAATAACTACATCTTAATGCAATAAGAGCTTGCCACACTAAGATAGCCTTTTCTCCAGATTATGTTGTGCTTAATTTATGCTTTTTTCAGATTTTTACCCTAATGGAATCCTTGTTTCCTTAAAACTATGAAGTTTTTGTCTTTAAGTGAAATTCCATTTTGGCACAATGCTTATTGAAAGCTTTGTTGCTGTGAGGGTAAAGAAGATGACTTGGCTACAACACTCTAGGATCTTAGAGTGTAAGGAGGGGATAAAGGGACAAACAATGTGGACACAAGCCAGAGCATGACAAGGGTCAGCCATCAGTGTTGGTATTCAGTTGATGATTTTCCCCAAACTTTCCTTTCGTGTTTAATTCCCAGTGGCAAGTAAGAATCTGAATAAAATGCAAACATTGAGTTGGCCAAAAGTTTGTTCGGTTTTTTTCTTTTCTTTTTTTTTTTTTTTTTGATATGGACCAGTTTTATTGATTGTGGACAGGCTTTACTGAATTTGCTACAATATTGCTTCTGTTTCGGGTGCATGCTCACTCATGTCCGACTGTTTGTGACCCTATGAACTGGGGACCAGCAGGCTCCTCTGTCTATGGGATTCTCCAGGTAAGAATACTGGAGTGGGTTGCCATGCCCTCCTCCAGTGGATCTTCTGACTCAGGTATCAAACAGGAGTCTTTACCACTGAGCCATTGGGGAAGTCCTTGCTTCTGTTCTATGTTTTGTTTTTTTTAGCTCCAAGGATCTTAGCTCCCTCACCAGAACAAACTAACAACCCTGCATTGGAAGGCAAAGTCTTAACCACTGGACTGCCAGGACAGTCCCACATTATGGAAAAACCCAAACGAACTTTTTGGCTAACAATTATCCCAATATAAGGCCTTCAACACACTATTATATATTATTTTTTCCAGTTTACAGTCCCGCTCAATAACAATACTCAAGCCCTCTAATACTCTAGCACTTTGATCTCTTTTCAGTAGATTTACTCCCTCTAAAAGAACAAATCATGATAAGACAGAAAAGCAGAGGAAGTCTCAAAAGTAAGCCAGAGACTCCAGTAGAAAACTATTTAATTCTCTATAATCTTAGAAGATTCAGCTGTTTTTAAATTGCCTTACCAGTTGGATCCTTCTTTAGATAGCTCTCACAAAAACACAGGTAATACTAACATCTTAAAATCCACCAATATGATGCATAAATATTAGAAACTTTCACAAATGCAAAACTCCAACTCCCTTTATACACCAAAGAATTAATGGAGTGTTCTCACAAAGCAGACGATGAGGTCTCTCTGGCAGAGATACAGAAAAACATTTTCATTTAGAAGATGGTTGTAAAGGCTCTTAATCCTCTAGGTGTGCATGCCATCTATTTGAAGCATGTGTCACATCCATTATATTTTCTCATTTTCCTCTAATGCTTCAACTACTAATGCTGCAATCTAATATGCTACTCACTATTAAACCTGAGAGTTTAGTCTTGGAAAGGCCAACCAGATAAAGCTCACTGATAAGTGTGACTGCCCAGCAGATCTAGTGAACCTGTTCAACATTTCTTAGTTGCACTGCTATGGCAAAAATCCCTGATCCCATATGAATTCACCTGTCTCCTAAGGCAGGTTGTTTCTGCCCTCCAGAAGTTTTACTGAAGTTCATTTGCTCGTGTTCAAAATCCCTACATGGACCTGGGTTTCTTTTCTAGGAGGAGACAATAAAAAACAAACAAAACAAGCAAGCAAACAAGAAGAGTAAGCACTATCCACATGAGGTAATTCAGAGGATGTACCAAATATATGAGCCATGATGCCTGTCCCGCCACAGTCCAAGCTAGGGAGCTCTGCTCTGCTCCAAGAACTGTGACTTCACCTGGAGACAGTTGAACATGAGCCAATCCATAGCTTGGCTAATGACTTGTGAGCTATCCTAGCACGGGAAGTTGATCAATCCTTGTCTTGAAAGTTTTTAACTAAAAAATATTGAGAAGATAAGGGCATAACGATCTCACACTCTCAGTTTCTCATGTTCATAATGGAAATGGTAATATAAGCATTCACAACATAGCAGGGATTAATCAACAATAGTAAAGCATTTTGAATAAGATCTGGCACTTAATAAACATACAGTAAATGCATTGTCATCATCATTATCGTGAGTGATTGTCTATTCAAAAAATCTTGCATGAGAATGCATATGTATATATATGCAATGAGGTGAAAATGAAAGGAATGAGAGATGATTAGCCCTACCAGATATGAAAATAAAAGAAAAATAAAGCTACTTTAAGTAAAATGACACACAATTCATTAGAAAGAGGCAGATATAAATTGTTCTTGAAATTGACCCAAATATATATGGAAATTTAGTATATAAAGGTGGTATTTCAAATTAGTGAAGAAAAAGTACATTAATAAATTATTTTTAGAACAACTTGGCAGTTATTTGGAAAATAAATCTCTAACTCACCTCTGATATAAAAAAAAATTCTAGATGGGTCAAAGATTTAAACATAAAAAATGAAAATAATAGAAGGAAATGTGGATGCATATTTTATAATATTAGCAGATGCTTTTCTAGGATGAAAAAATTCTGAAGGTATTAAAAAAAAACTGTAATTAAAGCAAGCGTTGGAAGAAAAGTTAGAAGCAAACATTTGGGGGCAGAAATAATGACGTGAAAGACAAATAGCAAATAGAAATATCTGCAACACAAATGAAACTCTGAGGACTAATTCCTATAAAATATAGAGAAGTCTGACTTTCCAGGTGGTACAGTGGATAGGAATACGCCTGCCAACGCAGGGCACATGGGTCCAATCCCTGATCTGGGAAGATTTTACAGGCCTTGTAGCAACTAAGCCCATGCATCCCAACTACTGAAGTCTGTGTGCTCTAGGGCCCAGGAGCAGCAATTACTGAGCCTGTATGCTGTAGCTGCTGAAGCTAGTGCACCCTAGAGCCCACAGGCCACAACTACTGAGTCTCTGAGCTGCAGCTACTGAGGCCCACACGCCTAGAGCCTGTGCTCTGCGTCAGCAGAAGCAACCACAGTGGAAAGCCTGTGCACCACAATGGAGAGTAACCCCTGCTCATTGTAGCTAGAGAAAGCCCGAGTGCAGCAATGAAGACTAGGCACCACCAAAAATAACGTGAATAAATAAAATCAAGCATCTCTTTAAAAAATACAAAGAACTCTTAAAAATCCGTAAGAATGATTTTTCTTTCTCTGTCTTTCAAAAGAAAAGGCACAAAGAGTGTAAAAATAACTAACAAATACAGGGAAAATATTTAATCTCTTTATAATTCAATACATGTAAATTTTAAACAAAATTCAGTATCATTGCAAAATTATCAGATTAGCTAAGACTTCATTTATAACCATCTGTGTTGTTGAGAATGTGGGAGAAGCTATTTGATTCACTGCTAGTGGGACAGTTTGATCATATATTTTCAATTTTCCTTTTCCTAGCAATTCTCTTTCTACATACTTGGACAAAAATACAAGAGTATGTATAAAGATGTTCACTGCAACATTGTTCTTAACAACAAAATACTGGAAACAGTCTAAATGCCTGTTAATAAATGCTAGGTCATTCAGTAGTGTCTAACTCTTTGCAGCCCTATGGACTGGGGACCAGCAAGCTCCTCTGTCCTTGAGATTCTCCAGGCAAGAATACTGGAATGGGTTGCCATGCTCTCCTCCAGGGGATCTTCCCGACCCAAGGATCGAAACTTCATGTCTTATGTATGTTATGTAGGTGGATTCTTTACCACTAGTGCCACCTGGGAAGCCTGCTAATAAGGCACTAGTTTAAAAAATTCCATACTCTAGAATACTGTATAGTCATTAATAAAACCATGGGTAGATGTATATATTGCATGTACTGATATGATGGCGCTAGTGATAAAGAATTCACCTGCCAATGCAGCAGACTCAAGGGAGGTGGGTTTGATCCCTGGGTCGGGAAGATCCACTGGAGTAAGAAGTGGCAGTCCACTCCAGTATTCTTGCCTGGAAAATTCTGTGGGTAGAGGAGTCTGGTGGGCTATAGTTTATGGGGCTACAAAGAGTAAGACATGACTAAGCAACTGAACATACACTGACATGGAAAATACCCATGATATATTTTCGCTGGAAAAAACAAAATGACAGAAGAGAATTTTTAATAACCCATTGAAATATTTCAATATCAATATAAATAAGCATGATATTTCCCATCTATATATTCATACATACATAAAGTATATTCATACTAAAATATATGCATGAGGCATATAATGCATGTATCTTAAGTAGTAGTAGTGGTGGTAGTTTTGTACCTGTGGTGATCATGTTTGTATATACTTTGAAAGTGTCTAAGTGGTATCCCTAACTCCTAACCTCTGGGGAATGGGGTGGTAGGTAGGAAACAAGATAGTCAGGAAGGAAATCAAAAACCTTTACTTTTCAATCTTATACATTTTTGCAGTTAGAATATTTTCATAATGAATGTGTATTATTTTTATGATTTTAAAAACTCAAAGAAATTATTAATCCTGTAATGGCTCATTGTGGCAAAAAAAAAAAAATCTCAAACTCCTTAGGGTCTCACAAAATTGGACACAACTGAAGCAACTTAGCACGCAAGCCATGGGACATGGTCTTTCATGGACCTAGTGCCCGTAAGCAGGTCTACATTCACTGCTGCTCCCTCAAGATGGTCCCAGATCCCAAGGTCTGGTAACATCTCTCTTCATCTCTCCAGCCCAACTGGAGGCAGCAGCTTCCAAGCTGTTGCTAAACTTGGAGCTGCCTCGCCACCTCTGTTGGAATTATTAGCTCTTCCATTGGCCATGTAACCACTTCTCTACATTCAGTTTTCTCCTTTTGAGATAACTGAAGTGCTATGTGTTTTCTGGACTGAGAATGATGTCCTATTCCTTCTTCATATGGTAATTAAAAAACTAACAGTCTGTTCTACCTTGTTATAAATAAGCCCAGCAAGTACTCCAGTACCTTTGGGCTTTTGTTCAAGTTATTCCCTCAGACTGGAATGTAATTCTTTCGTCTTTCAGTCAAAAACTTACTCATTCCCTAAAGCTCAGCTCAAAGCCTATCTTCTCCAGGAATCCTCATCTATGTCTTACACATATTCACTGGCAGCCTGCATTCCAACCACATGTAGAAGCCAGTGGATTATCCCAATGCACTTTGTGTAAAGTGTTGAAAAAGACACTCCAGTGGCAGGGGACATTGTAGGCCAATCACCTAACACCTTATTGGTTACTGAATTATCAATTTTTTTTTTTTCTATTTTGAAAAGCTGAGAAGTAGTCACCTCATCATAGAGCCTTCTGTAACCACCCTATAAATAATGCATCCTTTTCTGGGGAAATGTAATTGCCAGTAAATTCCAAAGTCCTTTGTTTTATTTTTTAATGAGCTCACTTTTGCATTTAGGTGCCTTTTAATACCACTTTTCTCTTTGGTTTGGTCATAAATGGCTCCACATTCTTGCTCCAGTTCAGTGAAAGTTCTTTTTAAAGACAGTGCCAGCTGAAGTGTAGACATGTGTGTCCTATCCCAGTGTGTAGACGCATTTGTGGAAGCCAACCCCCAGGGGTCAGAATTAACAAACTAGAAGTAGACGCAGGGATTTGGTCATTAGCTCAAGAACACTCAGCTCTGTTTCTCTGGAGAGTAACCTCTTATCTGTTGTGAGAATTGGGGTTTTCCCCAAGAAATTTTTGACTCCCCATCACCCGGTGATATAGGAGTAGGTCTGAATGACAGAGAAGACGATGAGTAAGCTAATGAACCTTTTGTATATTGCACTGACAATTTTGATGACTATTTTAGGTCTTTTTTAATCCTTTAACAAGGAAGAAGCTGTTAAAGCTGTTGAAGCTGAAACTCCAATACTTTGGCCACCAGATGCAAAGAGCTGACTCATTTGAAAAGACCCTGATGCTGGGAAGGGTTGAAGGCAGGAGGAGAAGGGAACGACAGAGGATGAGATGGTTGGATGGCATCACCGACTCAATGGACATGAGTTTGAGCAAACTCTGGGAGTTGGTGACGGACAGGGAGGCCTGGTGTGCTGCCATCCGTGGGGTCGCAAAGAGTCGGATGCAACTGAGCGACTGAACTGAACAAGGAAGAAAGTTCTTTTCTGACTTGCCAACTTAGACCAAATAGGCCCTATATTTACCCTGAAAAATTCTTCCTTCTTGTTACAAAACCACAATATGTATCTTTTTAGGAAAAAATTACATTATGTAATACATACATATAATTAATGAATGCTCTTCAGAAAATCATTTCATAGATGCACACTTGTATCTGACCTCAGTTTGTAGAGTATGGCAAAGGCAAATGGTTGAGAAATGTTTAATGTTTAAAATATTTACAGTATTAAAATTTCAGATTAACACTTAATACCTCTTAGTGGATATTCCTATTAGGAGAGTTGCTTCTTAGGAGAGTTCCTCCCTAGGGAAAATTACTCACTAGGGAGGAAACAAAAGTCCCAGAGTTCCCTGCATCCCAGCTGATGCTACTTTTGCCCCCCAAGGAAGCACAAAGAATAGCATAGGGCACTGGGCATGGTGAACAACCAGGCCTGTGGCACCTGCATTAACCCAACTTTCATCCAAGTTCCAGCAACCCCACTATCATCCTTGGCCATTATCAACATTGCAAACTCCCTTCCCCATTCTGCTCCTCAAATCCAATTTTCTACTATTCACCTACCTGTCAGCTGTCATTCCTCATGTGATGGTAAACAAACCCTTTTATTATTAATCTAATTAAAGAAGTTCCCCACCCTCTGTGTCCTCTGCTTTCCTTGTGTAGAAGGAAACTCCAAAAAAAAAAGGAAACTCCACTCTCAGAGTCCCACCCTTTTCTGCAGTCATCTGCTATAGAAGCTGTGCTGCAGTTTCAAGCTCTACTTGAGTCCAGACTCTGGCCATTTCCACTCCCAAGTCATTTATATCACCGTTAGTCCCTCACTGTTATTTTCATCTCTGACCTCACCACACATTCACCTTAAACTCAGTGACTTATGTTACCACTTCTTTCCAGAGCACATTGTAAAATACCATTCATAGATCACCTTAGTCTCCTAATACCTTGGGCTTTCAAGACCACACCTTGAGTCTAATTGCTCCCTAGAATTTCTGCTGTTATACCCAGTCAATGCTACTTTAATATGGTAGCCCAAGCAAATTGAGACAACATCCAGTATCAACCTGGGTTCTCTATATGAACTTCTATACTGTACTCTGAAACAATGAGTTTTCTTATGCAAAATTTAGATGCACAGTTTTAAGATCAAAGCATGAAGTCATCCTCTGTAATCCTGTCTCCTCCTCTGTAAAACAGATATGACATTTCCTGCTCTGCCACTCTCACATCATTGCTGTGACAATCAAACACACACGGATACACTCTGCAAACCTGTAAGTGCTAGGAAATGCAAGCATCACGTGATCAGGCTCCTGGCCACCTTTTGAGCCCAGAAGGCAGCTGCACATTATGAATGTCAGCTCCTTGCTTCCTTTTTCACCCAGAACAAGCAGTTACTATAATTCTTAGTTGAAATAATTACATGGGGAAGCATCCAGAAGCAGCAGGAAAATTTCAGGCAGCCCATTCCAGGGAGTCAGCCCAGGAGGAAACCTTGGAAAACCTTAGCCAGAGAAAGGAAGAGTAAAACAAATGTGCAGTTTAAAGAAGTAATAGAGCCAAAAAGCGGAGAGAACTATGGCTTTTGTTTCCAAGGAAACAGTCTGTGTCCCGCAAGCAAAGGCCCTTCCAAGGGAAAGAGAGAGAGAATCTTCTCTGGCTGTGGGGTTTGGAGAGGGTGTAATAGGGAAGAACAAACCTGACTCCATGTTGGATCTGTTTCTTTAACTTTGGTATTCCATTCCATTTGCTACAAGTCACTCACCACAGCTGTTGCCTACAACTTAAAGTATACATAATAATGCATCTCTGGGGGAACTCTGCCTCGCATGCCTGAATGTAAAGCTAAAATACCTTTGTTTAGCACAGGGCAGACATCCTGACTAGGCCCACCTGTGAATGGCTGCAGGAAAGGAGAATTTAGTACGTCTCTTCTGGAGTCTGCTGCTGCTAAGTCGCTTCAGTCGTGTCTGACTCTGTGCAACCCCATAGATGGCAGCCCACCAGGCTCTCCCATCCCTGGGATTCTCCAGGCAAGAACACTGGAGTGGGTTGCCATTTCCTTCTCCAGTGCATGAAAGTGAAAAGTGAAAGTGAAAGGAAAGAGAAGTCACTCAGTCATGTCTGACTCTTCACAACCCCATGGACTATAGCCTACCAGGCTCCTCTGTCCATGGGATTTTCCAGTCAAGAGTAGTGGAGTGGGTTGCCATTGCCTTCTCCGTTCTGGAGTCTAGCCAGAATCAAAAAAATATTTATAAAAACTTACTGCCTTTTTTTCTTTACCTCCCCACCTCCCCCTCTTCATTCTATAAAAGAAACTAGCATCCAAACTCAGGCAAGGTGGTTCTTCGGGACACTAGACCCTCATTTTCTCCAGCTGCTGGCTTTCCGGATAAAGACTCTATCCCTTGCTCCAGTGACTTGTCTTTCAATTTATTGGCTAGTGGTGCAGAGATCAGTACAGTTCGGATTGGATAACAAGGGGAGGAAAATGTATATTTAAGGCCTAAGAGAAAACAAATCCTTTGCTCTGAGCATGGATAAAATTGAAAGCAACAAGGAGAGGAAGAAGGTAAACAGCCTGAACCTGGACTAAAGTAAATTCCATCAAACATGGTTAAATACACACAATGCCTAGAGCAAAAGCAGGAACTCAAGTTCACACATCAGCAAAACCACAGTCTCTCACCAGAGAAGCCAAGACATAAAAGTGTTTGGTTGGAGTGCTTGCTCTGTGGGATGGGATGAAGGGATGCTGCACTGAAGGGCCTGGCAGCATCACAGGCCCAAATACTGGAGACGCAAAACCAAAAAGTGCACCAGACAGCTACAGGTCAGCTGCAGGCACACTCCACCCCAGCTCTCCGCTCCCAAGTCAAGACTTGGAGATAAGTCATTGTGTTTCAGGACCCCAGTTTTCCCCTCTATAAAATGAGTTGATTCAGCTTGCCTTCTAGGGTTGTTGTGAGACTCAGATGTGTTCTAAGAGAAACCATTTCATAAATGGAAAGGAATCACACACGAGTGGATACAGGTATTTCCACAGAGCCTCATTCCGGGGACTTGAGCACACTCGAGCTTAGATCCGAGCTCTCTGGGGGCCTCAAGGATGTTCATTCTAACCAGGACCACTTGTTTTCTGGTGCACCTAAGCCATGGCACAGAGGCGGCTGTGGTGCCTGTCACCTGAGGCTCTATTTTTTCTCCCTCCTCTCATTCCTCAGGCTCCTGCTCAGAGCAACAAACTATAAATCCTCCAGACCCCCACAACTCCCCACCCACCTCCTCCAGCTCAGATTCCTCATCTCCTGCTTCCCCATCAGGGGAGCCAGAATTCACTAGAACCTGGCCTAGAACCTACAAGAACCTGTAGACCCTGACCTACAGGGTCGGCTGCACCCTCCATTCTCCTCTACCTTTGTTGCCTCTTTCTCTTGCCAGAGGGGGACATGTGTTTGTCCTGGCCAGAAGGGGTCAGAGAGAGCAGTGAGGATATCCTGTGATGGGCTACACCAGCACCACAGGCCTGGCACCCCAAGCCCTCTCGGAGCTCTCTGAGGGGCACAGAGGCAGCTGGGGTGTCATGGGGGCCCCAGAGGAGGCTGCAGGGCTGGCATTGTGTCCTGTCCATGCACTCAGGCTCCAGCCTCTTGGCACCACGCTGGGAGGGTTCTCCCCAGCCCCTGGCCTCCGTGGACTCCAGAGCACTGGCTCATTCCCCTGCAGGCTTCACCTTTTGAACCTAAATTGGAGCCAAGGACTCCAGCAAATTCAGTCACACAGGACTCATGTTTTCTTTCCTTTTTTGCTCTTTGCTAGAAAACAAAAAACTAACTCAAACCAGGATTCCGCAACAACCTAGAGGGATGGCAAAGGGTGGGATGTGGGAAGGAAGTTCAAGAGTAAGGGGCCATATGTATGCTGCTGTTTCTGCTAAGTCGCTTCAGTCGTGTCCGACTCTGTGCGACCCCATAGACAGCAGCCCACCAGGCTCCCCCATCCCTGGGATTCTCCAAGCAAGAACACTGGAGTGGGTTGTCATTTCCTTCTCCTGTGCATGAAAGTGAAAAGTGAAAGTGAAGTCGCTCAGTCGTGTCCGACTCTTCGCGA
Organism: Cervus canadensis; assembly: GCF_019320065.1. Taxonomy (NCBI): domain Eukaryota; kingdom Metazoa; phylum Chordata; class Mammalia; order Artiodactyla; family Cervidae; genus Cervus; species Cervus canadensis. The sequence goes on from NC_057388.1 coordinate 45,289,419, forward strand.
CCCCATAGACTGCAGCCCACCAGGCTCCTCTGTCCATGGGATTTTCCAGGCAAGAGTACTGGAGTGGGGTGCCATTGCCTTCTCCGGTACATATGTATACCTATGGCTAATTCATGTTGATGTATGGCAGAAACCAAAGCAATATTGTAAAGCAATTATCCTTCAACTAAAACAAACAGCAACAACAACAACAAAAACTGTGCCTACCATCCAGTTTGGCAGTACTGTGGTTACCAAGGTTTACTCACCTGACAGGTTTGCTCCTAACTCCTTGGTATTGAGCCCCCAACTCCAGAGCAGAGACAAGTTCCCATCCTGTGACAAGATGTTTAAGCCCTTTGGAGGGAAAGAGGGCATGGAGGCTGCTCCACGATAATAGAATGTTTTATTGTACTTCACAATGTCCTTTGCTCACCAAATTATTTTGCTGGAGCCTCGCAATCGCCATATAAGGGAGGTTGTTCAGATTAGAAATGGACCTCACAAAGGTCAGACAGCCTGCCCATCAGACACCCAAGCTGACTAGAGATGATCCTGGAGCCTAAGTTGTCTTCTGATCACTTCCCCTCCACAAGTTCTGGAACTGAGGAGGGCTCTGGGGAAGAGACTTTTCTGCTCCAGGAGAGAGGATGCCCGGAGCCACAGAGCCAGGGGAGCTATCACTGGGGCCAAAGGAGTGAGAATGAAGTCCCACCACCTCTGAAGATGGCTCCGTGGGTCAGAAATCCTCTCTGCTCCTAGAGTTGGCTTTCCCCAAATGTACAGAAGACTGCATCTTACTGCTTGTTCGATGGCAACCTGTAGGAGGTTTCCTAGGGGGTACATGAGGAGTAACGCCAAAGGCATGCCCCTCCCTCCACGTGGTGCCCATTAGAACCACCTGTAGACCTCATTGGCCACACTGACCACCTGGCCCCAGGTGATTTAAATCTCTGCAGATGGTCTGCTGCACAGGGACGATTTAGAACCACTGCCCCAGGTGATGCGAATGAGTGAGGCCAATCTGGGATGATAAGGGTGGGTCATAGAATAGGGGCACTCCGAAACTGGACCAATGTGCTGTCACTTCTCTTCTCTACTCTTTCCCCAAACCGTTCCCCTTTAACTTGAATTTCTGTAATCCTTCAATTCTGGTTTGTTTAGGCTCTCACTTTCTGCCAAATCCCACTGCCCAGCCCGAAGTCCCACTGCCCAAGAAGTGTCCCCCGTCTATTCTAGAGCCCCCCCCCCCAATTCCATAGCATCACTCCCTGATGGAGAGGAGAAGCAAGGAGAAGAGTGACTGGCCAACCGAAGACCCGCAGCATAAGATGAGGAACTGTCTGCCCAGAGATACCAGCTACCACTCAGCACTTTGAGCAGAGACTGAGGGGCCTCACAGAGCCACTTACACTCATTAGCTTTCCTTCCAGGCACTTATTTAACAAACTCTGAGCCAAGCTTCTCCAAAACACCTACTGCTTACTGCCTCCCTGGAGCTAAAGCAAGAGCAAAGTAACACCAGATATATATATATCTCCAGCACCACAGTCAGAATCAACCCTAGAACCTAACAAGCAGTTTTGTCATAACTCCCACACGTCAGAGAGCTGCATGCCCAGACCAGGTCACAGGAGCAGGGAGACAAAATATGGTCTTTTTTTTTTTTTTAAACCTTTTGGGTTTGGTGGCATGTGGGATTTTAGTTACCAGACCAGGGATCCAACCCATATCCCTGCACAGAGTCTTAACCACTGGACTGCCAGGAAAGTCCCTAGATGTGGTCTTCTTTAATGTGGTAACAGAGCAGTCTCTGCAGCATAGGCAATACAAAGAGAGAGGGTAGGTGGTCCTATAACCTGTTTCAATTATCCTCACAACAACCTGTGAGATAACAACTGTGGTCTCTATTTTACATCTCAACAGAAGGCCAAGAAAGACATATACCCAGAACCTGAGAGTCAATAAAGGCAAAAGTGTTTGTACACATACCTCAAGTTCAGGGGAAGGTGGGTATTGATTGCTCATCAACAGCAAAATATCTTAGGGGAGCCTGAGAATAACTTCAACAAGGTCTCAACTAACAAGTAACAAAGGCAAAATGTAAGCCACAGGTTGTCTGAATCTGAGTAACCCGCGTTTCTTCTACCCAAGGTCAAGTTCATTCAGTTCCCTAACTCATCAGCAATGCTGCTTGACTCAGGCTGCCTGCTGCCCTCCTGACATGTCACACAAGCCCTCTGCCCTGAGGAGTCAGGGTCTGGGTTAGGACAAGGAGAGGATGGGTACTGGGGGCCCTAGCAGCCCTGTTGGGGAGATTAGGGGAGCCCGGTGGTGTCACCGTGGAGGGTGCAGGAGAACTCAGAGCCTCAGGGGAAACAAGGTCTCTGCCTGATCCCAATACCTGGCCCAGCATCCCACTGTCACATCCTGAGCCTCAGCCCATAAACGCTGTGACCTCAATGACAGCTGCCACTCAGCACCAGTACCATGTGCCCCTGCGGATGCAGCCCCACCCTCATCCCAGACACCATCAGTTCTCACCTCCCCATTCAGCTCAGTCACCAGAGGTCCAGGGACCCTGACACTCAGCGTCACCCAGAGTCTCAGGCTTCCACCTCTGGGCCTTCGTGCTGGCTGCTCAGTCTGCTTGGGCCCCTCTTCCCTGGCCATCTGTACAGTGAAACCTTTCACATCCTTCAGCCTTACCTCCAACTGAGGCCTATGCCGACCACTCCATATTAGATCACACACACGTGCACGCACGCACATGCCTCTGCCTGCATGCTCCTCACTCCTTTATCCTGCTCTCCCGAGTTTGTCTCCTTTTCCATAACACGTAACACCTCCTAACCTAGGACATCATTTCCTTGGGCATTACTTTTGTTATTTTCTTTCTTACCCAGTTGGAATAGAAGCTCCACTGAGTGGAAATCTTTCTTTTGTTTGTGGATGCAGCCCAAAGACCCAGAAGAGTTCCTAATAAGTTGTAATGCTCTATTAACACATGTGGAGTGACAGATGAATGAATTTGCATTTTGTTCACTGTGTCCTTAATCTATTAAACACTTGGGGATCCACCACATAAACTTCCCTGAGCCCTCTGGGAACCCTGAACCAGCTCTGAGTTCAGTGTCAGTACCAGAACCTCAGCTTTTTTCAGTCGTTTTTTACCTTTTCACTTCAAGCCAAGCCTGGCTTTTCACTGAGAACCTCTTTAAAAGAGGCAACTTTTTCTCAGCTTAGATTCACCACCCACAGATTCACCTTCTGTGTCTAAAGTAGCCCTGACTCTCTTTCATGACCCTCTTCTTTGAGCTCTTCTTTCTTTCCTTTGAAGCCCTTGTTATAACATGAAATTATTATTTTTTAACTAAAATATGTTAGTGAAATATTTTCATCTTATAATAATTTTAAAATTACCCTATATTCTCTAGCTTTTACAATTAATTTTAAATATATATTCATATTTTGTTGCAATAATTATTTTAATTGATAATTATTATATTATTGTTTAGCATTGTAGCATTTTTCTACAACATAAACATTATCAATGAGATAAAATACTTTATCCTTCCTGCTGATGATCAGTGTAGCAAATGTTAACAACCAGTACGATGATTCCACTTGTCCATTTAAAAGGTTAAAATTATGGTTACATCTGTATCTTTAATTATCACCTATGCTAAATACATAATGTATATCTGTTATTGAATAATATAACTTTCCTTTGCCATTGTGATACACATTTTAAGCTTTTGTCAATGTTGAGAATTTTTTTAAATCTTTGACATTTGTTTGTGGTAGCTCAAAGTTTTCAAGATGGTAGAGAAATAAAGATAGAATATATATAAAGGAAATGATAATGTTCTATTTTAAAATTGTTCATATTAATTCTGTAGTCCAGAAAGCAACTAGAGCCATAAGCAATTCTAGAATCGTAATGTAACTGTGTGTTTCAAGAGACTGTTTGCAACAACATGAAGTTACTTCTTTGTCCTTTACCTGTCTGTGATTGTTCTCCCTCTAGATTGTAAGCTCCACGAGAACAGGGACTGCACCTGTTTTCCTCACCACCATATTGCCCTGAGCATTCACGACTCCACTCAAGGAATATGAGGCAGCGGAGAAGAGATGAAGAGCTGAAGGGATGGGAGGCGTCAAGGAGAGCTGGATCTGTCCTTGTTTATTCAGATCTCTCCACCTCATTCAGCTGCAAAGGAGGAAATGATTCCATTGAGGCATAGTGTCCCCTCGTTCTACATTAGACAGTGAGTAGATCTTGAGAAGAAATAGGCCTTTTGGATATTAAAGGGATGAGGCACAAGATCTGCTAAAGAGGATCTGGTAATGGAAGTTGGATGTAGAGGAAAGGGAGGTCCTAGTTCACAGGAAACAGGAATGACTAGAGCCAAGTCCAAGGCTATTGACATGTTCTCTCCCATTTGCTTGATTAAGGGATTCATGGTGGCTAATTCCAGGCTCCATCCATAGACACAGATGGTGACCAGAGAGCTAATTCTTCCAGTCTATGTGTTGACAGCTCTGTCTCCTTGATCTTCCAAATAAATTCAAGCATTCCATGAAGTGATATCAAATCACACATTTGATTCTCCACATTTAGAATAGCAAACTTGGTTACATGCCCACCCTCTGCTAGAAGATTAACACGCATCTCCTTGCCTGATACTCACCATAATCACAGGATGTAGCTCTCATGGTTCCCATTTTATGAACAAGGAGTCTCTGAGTATGTGAGGAGCATGGATTGGTATTCAGGCAGCCCAGTGCCAAAGCTTGCAAGCTTAACTACCACATTTTACTGCTTCTTTTTACTGTCACCTTTTTAGTAGAACTCCATGGAGTTCCTTTGACAAGGATAATAGTCCAGCACCCCTGTGCTCTTGCCCTCAACTATGACTTGTTTACAAAGCTGGCCCTATGGTTGTCAGCAAGACAGGTGCCAGTTCACAAGAGTTAGTAGATTAAAAAATAAAGCAGTTGACAATTGCCTATGTGTTATTTTATTTTGAATTTTCATTGCTCTGGAAACCACGCCTGTTGTTCCCATTCTGTGAAAATGAGAAAAGCCATGAAGTGTCAGTGACACAGCGGTCGCCAAGTCCTCTCTGTGATGTGGGCTCCTCCTGCTGTAAGAAAAGCTAAGTCGCTGAGGATAAAGTCTGAGGAAAGCGTTTTCACATTGCAAATATCTATCAGTGCATCACTTACTTTTCCAAAAATAGGACTTTTATTCAGATCTACTTTGTTCTCCTTCAAAGAGAAACTACGTTTGAACAAAAGCATCAGTACCACCTGCAGCGCTTTGGCACGTGCACATGAAGTTCTTTCTGAAACCGAGGACTGTGGGCTTGGGGCAAGGGGAGCATCTTCCTGCAAAGTTTCACTTAGGATATTCCGAATTTCAACCTGAGCCACTGTCTGTGATTCTGTCTGCCTTCCATGCCGGCTTTGCACAGAAAGGCTTCCTATCTTTGCCAGACCCTTTTCCGGAGGGTCCCTGGAGGCAGGGGCTTGTGGGGATTCTGTATCTACTTAACAAACAGAATATGGCTAAAAGAAGCATCTAGGGCAACCTAGAAACTGAATAAAAGCAATGGAGAAAGGCTGTCTTTGCACATCTAAAGCTGAGAGGCTAGAAAAATAGAAGGATGAAGGAAAAGGTTGCTACAAGAAGACGTGTCCAAGGAGTGGGGACCTCACATTAGTGAGAACAGGTATTCAAATGGACACTTTCTCCCTTCACAGCTACAGCTGTGAATCTGTAGTCTTCCTAAAGCTGCAGCCCACACTAACTGTTATGAGGAGGGCGGAACACGGTAAGAACTTCATCTCTTTGTCTTGACTTGGAAGTAACAGCACCGCTGCCTTTCCTCTGAAGCCAGCTGGCCAGGTGCTGCACAAGAGTGTTCCTTGCCTCTTCTCTAGATGAAAACAGCAGGCATGGGGTGCCCTTTGTGGCGGGGAGGGGGGGTGGTGTACTGCCACTTAATTATAATGAACAAAGCCCCTCAGCAAACAGTGTAAAGCTCAGGACTACTCTAAAACCACTTTGCTGCCTGACTAAAGCTTACATGGCCTGAATACATTCAAAGTAGACTCCGCATGGAAGAAAACCCTTGAGATTCAATTCATAATTTTCCAGTAAGAGAACAATATCCTGAAACAGGGCTTCTTAGAACTCTAGTCTGAACCATCTGTATCGGAATTAGCTAGGGTACCTATTAAGAATTCAGAGTCCTGGGCCTCATCTCAGGCTTACTAAATCAGATTTTCTGGGCGGTGGCACCTGGGAGTTTGCATTTTGCAGAGTTAGGGGCTTCTGAGGCATGGGACAGTTTGGGAATTGTTGGATTTGAGAATTAAAGACAAAGTCTTTCTCAGAAAAATTCGGCCCAGGTGAGACTGCAAACATTTTCAGAGCAGAATTTTTTTTTTTTCAAGCTCTCTGTTATGTTAACAACAAAAGGACTTAGGGAGCTGCAGATTCATTACAGACAAAAGATCTATACACAGAGAGGTGGCATCCAGTTCGTTTCAGTGTGTGTTTCGCTACCAGTGCTGTCTGCTACTTAATGGTAGTTCACCCGAACAAAGGAGCCGAGATGCCAGTGTTGCAGGTGAATATGACTTCTGCTTGCAATTGCCATGGAAACGGCAGCCATTATCACCAGATAGAATCCCCTCCCAGCAATCCTGCTGTTCTATTTTAAAAGCTACTGCTTCTGCTTGCTTCAAATTGGAAATCCTACTTTCTTGGGGCATGGTTCTGAGGGTTTATAAATGTGTATCCAAAAGAGAAATAAACAGGGAATTGTGCTTTCCTGCCACTGTGCTTTCTTCTCTTACATGTCTTCCAAAAGCATCTCAGCATAATCCAAACAGGATGGAAATTCCTCTCATCTTTTGGCACAAATCTCATCTTGCCTCTGGCTTGGAGAGGAATAGGAGAGGGTGAGTTTAGGATTAAAATCATTCATTTTCCCTCCTCCTCTCCCTTCTTAAAATCAATAGGCTGAATTATAAATTCACCTGCACCAGGATATTAAGTTGAAATTTTAAAATGTTTATTTTACATGAGTTAACAGGAATGTTTTAAAGGATGAATATCAGGGGAAATAGTGCCACGCTTTTGTTCTAGAAACCCAGAAGTTAATGTTGGGCATGCCATGCACAGTAAGCGCTGTATCTTACATTATGTATTGAACATTTTATCTTTGTCTAAAAATGGTAAAGCAGCAGCAGCTAGAAGCATATGTGTTTATCACATAGGAAACAAGCCTCCGTGGGCTGTGTCCTCACCAAGGGAACTTTCCTCATTCCAGAATCAGGCCTTCCCCCTTCCAGGTTCTGAGACCCAAGTGCTCCCTGAGTATATTCATCTCCTCAGGTGCAGACTCACATCCACAAAACCCCCAACATAGAATGCCAGATCATTCACTGATAATGAGAAGTACAACTCAGAGAGACAGGAACATGCATATTATATAACCAGCCCTTTCTTCCCTGGTTGGTCAACCTAGAGGGGAAGCCAAATAATCTAGTGGTCAAAATTCCATGTTGTTCATTTACAATAAAAAAAAAAAAAAAAGAAATAACATTATAAGGAACAGGATGCTAAAATCCCTTGTAACAGATTCATTTCTGTAGGCAGAACCAAAGAGGAAGTCGGATAATGATCAGAGATCGCCTAGAGAGCAGGAAATCAGAACAAAGAGTTCTGCAGACACATCCAGTGCTTAATAGCATCAGGCTGAGATAGCCTGATGCTTCTACCTACAAAATGGGATTGGTCTGGCCAGTGGGAGGGGATTGTTCCCTCTTCCCAGGACAATGCTTTGGAGGCCCTTGCTAACTGTTCCTGATGACTCAATTTCCTATGCTCCCAAGCTGATCACCATGCTCCTGATTTGCACATTATTTCTTTAGTTCTGCTTAACATCAGTCAGGTTACTGTAGTCTTGTTTTGTGAACTGGGGCTGGGAGTGGGGGAGGAAACATCTTTTAAACAGCTTTGTATTCTGTGCTATGTTGATTTTATAGTTTAATAACTCTTTGCCAGATACCCTAATTCAGTTTCTTAAGAGCTATCTCTCTGAAGCTCCCAATAGGTGGGCAACGTATCTGAGTACAGTGTTACATTTCTTCAGATTTGCAAGTGATTCCAGCTTATATTTGAGACAGTAATAAATTCACAAACCGTCTCTTAGCAGGGTTCTGAGAGTTAGCTGGGCCAAGCCACCATCTAATGTCATTGTAGGGGCATCGTTGGTTGCTTAAGAGTAGCCACCTTCCTTATTGTCCTTGTCTGTCTCCTGCCCTAGTTACCACATGTCCATCACCCACCACGTGAATGCTTGTCTCCTGAACTGAGAGGAAGGACAAGAGGCAGCTGAGGGGTTAGGAGAATCAAGCAGAGGCTGAGCAAGAGGGTGCAGAGGGGAACATAGGTCCACTGGGTCCGTCTATGGAGGCAGCAAACAGACCAGTTAGAGAATTTATTTCAATTTATTCTATTAAAATGCTTTTATTTGTTGAACTGAACATCTTTTGCATGAATGTACCTGATTTGACACCTAACTTACTCATTTTCGGATAAATTCTACTAAATTCAAGGAAAGAGGGAACATGCATTTTATATAACCCGGTTGGATAGCATGACCGACTCAATGGACATTGAGTTTGAGTAAGCTCTGGGAGTTGGTAATGGACAGGGGACCTGGCGTACTGCTGTCCATGGGGTCGCAAAGAGTCAGACACAAATGAGTGACTGAACTGAACTGAACTGAGAGGCAGTCTGCTCTCTTTAGGTTACTAGGGGAAGAGCTAGGGACTGAAGTTCTTCTAAAGGTTTTAGCCTGGAATAAAACTACCATCCAGAAACAAAGGATCAGTTTAGGGAAATGAAACAGAATGTAAAAAAAAAAAACAAAAAAAACAGATAAACTGGGACACTCAGCCTGTTACCTTCCTTTCCTAATCTATGCCCTACAAGGGTCCTTCTGCCCCCAGACAGGCTGAGGGTGGGGCTGCTTTTTCAGAGAGCTGGAGGGGACGGAGCTCTGGGTCTGGCACAGGAGCCGTGCTCACAGCTCCAGACTGAAATACCTGGCATAGCATCTCCGCACACAGCCTGCTGCCACCAGCATCCTGAATTGCCATGTCTCTGGCTGTGTTTCTCCACAAGGCCCACCCACCCAGCTGAAGTGTCAGGCGCAGCAGTTCCATGCTGGGAACTCTAATGCAATATGTTAGATGCAAGGCCTCTGCACATTAACCTCTACAGGCAACTGAAACTAGACTAAGAAGAGGTTAGACCTTGTCGCCCAGGTTCCACTGTATTTTCCCCAGGGATTCCAGAGGGCTTTGCCAGTAACAAATCCATAGGTTCCAAGAGAGATGTGTGGGGTGGGCACATCAAGGAGTGGGAACATATTTGAGGGGTCTGGGCTCCACCTTCCCAGGCCCTTGGACCCTTAACTCTGCTTCCAGCCTGTGCATCTCCTGGGGTGAAGCAGAGCCTGCTAGTTCTTGGCTGCAGGGGCACCATTAAGATTTCTGGGTGGAAAGTGTGAGTTCAGCATTCAGCCTCCACCCTCAAGAGACAGTAGACTGGAGTGGCCTGCATGGGGCATTTGGGGGGTCCTGCAGCCATTGGAAGGTTTGGAGAACTCCAGGGTGGGCTTTTGCCATCTCCAGGAAACTGGGGATCCCATCTAAAGGAGTGTTGTAGCCACATGTTCCAGGAAACAAACTCACTCAGAAGGACAATGCAGATATTGGAGTGCAGTTTATTACACCAGCGGGCTGAATGTAGTCTTCTCTTAGCCAAGGACCCCGACTGGTTTTTGTGAAAACCTTATATACCCTAAGTGTATGTGCCCAAACCCACTTCCCCAAATTCCCTGAAACTAGTCTGAACAGAGGAAAAGAAACATACAAAGTTAACCTGTGATTCATTTGCCTTAAGCCTAGGTAGTCAACAGTGGACAATTATCAGTAGAACAGTGGTCATACCCCACTAAGCATAATAGAATGTATGATTCTATTCTGTTACACAGGTAATTAGGGTATTCCTTTAGGCAATGGAGAGCCCTGAGGCCCTTCCTTCTGGGGACCTGGCTTTCCAGTTGGTATGTCGTTTCCATAGGTACTGGGCATATAAAGTCCACAGTCCAGCTCGAGCTGGAGTCCTGCTTTCAAGATAGAGCCTGTTCTGTTTCCTCCTTCAAGAGGAGTCTTAATATTCTGCTGAATGAGGCTGGGGTTGTTGAACCTGACTCACCATATTGAGAGTCATGCTGATCACAAAGGAGAAAACGCCAGTATCCTCTGTGAAGTTAGCAGGGTCTTCTCTTCAGTTTACAGAGTAACCCCAGGAAGGAAAAGATATGACATGCCCCAGGATCTACCCAAAGTTAAAGTCTAGGACTTAAGTAGAGGCAATCCAGATAAGTAAAAGAACAATATACCGATTTGGGGCCACAAAGACCCTACTGCCTTAAATTTTGCAATGTAGAAACAAGATAAAGTTCAGTAGGAGTCAGGACTCCCATAATGGATTCTGAAAAGAATTGATTGAATAGACATTTTCTGAACAGTTATTAAACTTCCATGTAGGAAGAAAGAAGAAACTAAGGAAAAGCTGAAAGGCTGGGAAATGTTTTTTTCTTTTGGATGTAATAGAGTTTTACTTCATTTTTAAGTGGAACCATTGAAGCCACTCAACTCTCCTTGGACTAGTTGGTGAAAATATAAAAGCATAGTTTATATATAGTATAAATATATATGTATATATATGCACACACAAATAAAATGTTTAATTTGGGGGCAGAAAAAATCTTGGCACAGGGGATTCCCTGGTGGTCCATCCACTTGGTGCTTTCACTGGTTTGATCCCTGGCCAGGGAATTAAGATCCCGCAAGCTCTGAGGTGCAGCCAAAAAATTAAATAAAGCTAGGTATATAGCCTAAAGCAACATTCAAATAAAAAGGGAAGGGGGTAAGAACTCCAGAATTTGAGTTTAATTACTACAAAAATGTCTACCTGAACAGCTGTAGAAGCCCAATATGAATTGGTGAATAATCTTTTAAAGAAACCAATTATGGCATTAAATACAGTCTTTCATCTACACACTCTAATTTTGTAGGTTTTTGATTGCAAGTAAATTCATATTCAAAATTTAAAAACTATTTTGAATCCTATTTTAAAAAGCTAGTTTGCTGCTGCTGCTGCTAAGTCACTTCAGTCATGTCCGACTCTGTTGCCATAGACGGCAACCCACCAGGCTCCCCCATCCCTGTGATTCTCCAGGCAAGAACACTGGAGTGGGTTGCCATTTCCTTCTCCAATGCATGAAAGTGAAAAGTAAAAGGGAAGTCACTCAGTCATGTCCGACTCTTAGCGACCCCATGGACTGCAGCCTACCAGGCTCCTCCGTCCATGGGATTTTCCAGGCAAGAGTACTGGAGTGGGGTGCCATTGCTTTCTCTGAAAAAAGATAGTTTAAAGCTAATTTAAAACAAAGCATTCACACTGGAAAAACTTCATTGGTATATACAGACAGTCCCTGACTTAGGATTTTTTGACTTTAAAATGGCGTGAAAGTGATACACATTCAGTTGGAACCATTATTTGAATTTTGAACTGTGATCTTTTCCAGGCACGATATGCCAAGCAAAACTCTCTCTCTCTGTCTTGATGCTGGTCAGATCAGAAGCATAGCTCGCAGTCATGAGGGTAAACAACTGATACACTTACAACCACTCTATCTGGACAACTCTCCTTCTTTTCTTATTTTGTACAATATTCAATAAACGACATGGGATGTTAAACACTTTATTATAAAATAGGCTTTGTGTTAGATGATTTTGTCAAACTGTAGGCTAACGTAACTGTTCTGGGGTCTTCCCAGGTGGCACTAGTGGTAAAGAACCCACCTGCCAATTCAGGCAACGTAAGAGACACAGGTTTGATCCCTGGGTCCTGAAGATTCCCTGGGGGAGGGCATGGTAATCCACTCCAGCATTCTACCTGGAGAATCCCATGGACAGAAGAGACTGGTGGGCTACAGTCCACAGGGTTGCAAAGAGTTGGACGCGACTGAAGTGACTTAGCATGTACAAGTGCACAAGTGCTCTGAGCATGCTATGCTATGTTATGATATTCAGTTGGTTAGGGCTATTAAATGCACTTTTGACTTATGATAGTTTCAACTTACTTTGGATTTATCAGTATGTAACCCCTCTTCGTAAGTCCAGGAAGATCTGTACTATATTTTCAAACTTGAACCATTTTACCTACCTAACTCCACAAGAACTAATTGACAGAAGCTAAGGTTTCTAGTGTGGATGATGGTGTCTGTGAGTGAAACCATTTACATTCAACTGCTTGGAAGGATCCATAGACTGAGGACCCTACTCTGCTCATCTGGGAGCAAGACTATGAGCCACAGCCCTGCCTTCTCAATGTTACCCCATGTAGTGTGTCACCTTGAAGAGTCCTTACATTACTGCACAAGAAAGCCACACTGGGTATTTAGTCTCTCCTTCTTCTATAGACAATTTAGGATTGCCAGGCATAGGAAGAAAACCAGCAACAAGAAAGCAAGATCAAGATAAGTAATTGGAAAACAGAAACAATTCAGGAAACAAAGCTATTATAGTTAAAATCTTCAGAGAGATGATCTATCTGTAAACCAAGGTGAAGGTACTATCAATAAGGAGCAATCAAAAAACAGAATTAACCATTAGAAATTATTAATTACTAGTATTTTTTAAAACACAATAAAAGAATGGAAAAGTCAAGGTGTTGCCCAGGCCTTAGAATAAATAGAGATTTTGTTTTGTTTTGTTTTGTTTTTGTTTTCAATTTCTCCTTTATTTTTTTTTCCAGTGGGTTTTGTCATACATTGATATGAATCAGCCATAGATTTACATGTATTCCCCACCCCGATCCCCCCTCCCACCTCCCTCTCCACCCAATTCCTCTGGGTCTTCCCAGTGCACCAGGCCCGAGCACTTGTCTCATGCATCCCACCTGGGCTGGTGATCTGTTTCACCCTTGATAGTATACATGCTGTTCTTTCGAAACATCCCACCCTCACCTTCTCCCACAGAGTTCAAAAGTCTGTTCTGTACTTCTGTGTCTCTTTTTCTGTTTTGCATATAGGGTTATCATTACCATCTTTCTAAATTCCATATATATGTGTTAGTATGCTGTAATGTTCTTTATCTTTCTGGCTTACTTCACTCTGTATAATGGGCTCCAGCTTCATCCATCTCATTAGGACTGGTTCAAATGAATTCTTTTTAATGGCTGAGTAATATTCCATGGTGTATATGTACCACCGCTTCCTTATCCATTCATCTGCTGATGGGCATCTAGGTTGCTTCCATGTCCTGGCTATTATAAACAGTGCTGCGATGAACATTGGGGTGCACGTGTCTCTTTCAGATCTGGTTTCCTCAGTGTGTATGCCCAGAAGTGGGATTGCTGGGTCATATGGCAGTTCTATTTCCAGTTTTTTAAGAAATCTCCACACTGTTTTCCATAGCGGCTGTACTAGTTTGCATTCCCACCAACAGTGTAAGAGGGTTCCCTTTTCTCCACACCCTCTCCAGCATTTATTGCTTGTAGACTTTTGGATAGCAGCCATCCTGACTGGCGTGTAATGGTACCTCATTGTGGTTTTGATTTGCATTTCTCTGATAATGAGTGATGTTGAGCATCTTTTCATGTGTTTGTTAGCCATCTGTATGTCTTCTTTGGAGAAATGTCTGTTTAGTTCTTTGGCCCATTTTTTGATTGGGTCATTTATTTTTCTGGAATTGAGCTTCAGAGTTGCTTGTATATTTTTGAGATTAATCCTTTGTCTGTTGCTTCATTTGCTATTTTTTTCTCCCAATCTGAGGGCTGTCTTTTCACCTTTTATAGTTTCCTTTGTTGTGCAAAAGCTTTTAAGTTTCATTAGGTCCCATTTGTTTATTTTTGCTTTTATTTCCAATATTCTGGAAGGTGGGTCATAGAGGATCCTGCTGTGATTTATGTCGGAGAGTGTTTTGCCTATGTTCTCCTCTAGGAGTTTTATAGTTTCTGGTCTTACATTTAGATCTTTAATCCATTTTGAGTTTATTTTTGTGTATGGTGTTAGAAAGTGTTCTAGTTTCATTCTTTTACAAGTGGTTGACCAGTTTTCCCAGCACCACTTGTTAAAGAGGTTGTCTTTTTTCCATTGTATATCCTTACCTCCTTTGTCAAAGATAAGGTGTCCATAGGTTCGTGGATTTATCTCTGGGCTTTCTATTCTGTTCCATTGATCTATATTTCTGTCTTTGTGCCAGTACCATACTGTCTTGATGACTGTGGCTTTGTAGTATAGTCTGAAGTCAGGCAGGTTGATTCCTCCAGTTCCATTCTTCTTTCTCAAGATTACTTTGGCTATTTGAGGTTTTTTGTATTTCCATACAAATTGTGAAATTTAAATAGAGATTTTAAAAGTGAGATAAAAGCTGAGACAAGTTTATGTTTTTGTGTATTTTACCACAATAAAAAAATTTTTTTAAGTTGAGAGAAGACTAATTCAGCAAGTCTTGCATTCAACAAATCAACTTTCAAGAGAGCACAGAGACCATGATAAAGAGGAAATTAGCAAAGAAATAATGAAAATCTTTTAAAGCCAAGGGGTCACAAACCTTCCAGTTGAGAGGATCTATTAAATACCTAATTCAAGAATTTAAAACTACTCTTTCCTAAACATGTTACTATAAAATTTCAGAACATTAAGCATAAAAAGAACATCTTCAAATCTTCCAAAACAAGTCAGCCATAAAAGAACACACCAAACTGGCATCTAATTTCTCATTAGTACAGTGGCTGCTGAAAAGCAATAGAGTTATGCTTTCAAAAGTTTGAGGGCAAATAATTTCTAATCTGTTGTGCTAAGATTATATCTTGAAGTATTAATCTGGATATTTCCTCTGCATTTCTTTAACTTCTTTACTTAACATGAACCCCAAGGGTCTATATTTTTTCACATATTTCTACTCAGATAAGCATGGGTCACCCACTTTGGAAGTAGCAACAAAGACTCTAAAATTAAAAATAAAAAGCCTTTAGACAAAGAATCAGATGGAAAGATATATCTTCATGTTTGCAGAGCTAGTTTTTCCACTCAAAAGCCTAGATAAAAGACGGAACCAGGAAAGGGGAAAAAAGAGGCAAAGGGACCACTTCAGAAAGGAATGACAAAAACTCTGAGAGGAATTGGGTTGGAGTAAGTTTGGTTGCCTGGAAACTGATTTGTTCCTGAGTTGTGCACACTGGTTGCAGTCTCCAGTGAGAAAGTCTACCCTTGTGATATGATGGCTGGTCACCATCTATTGAGTGTCTAATGTGATGGGACACTCATTAGTATGAATGGCTTATCCACACTCTGATGGTACACACTTAAGACATTTTGTGGGATGTTGGCAACATGAATATATGAAAACAGGGCTGGACAAAACCAACTGAAAATTTCAGTGGTTTGGTTATCCTTGAATACTATACCCAATCAAACTATCAAATGCATTAATAAAACATAATTTGAGACACTTACATCTTAGTTTTATGCCATTCTTAAGATGTTTCTTGATCTATTTTATCAAAATGAGGAATAGAATCAAGAAAGAAAATATGGAATTAGGAAACAGTAGATGTACAACAAAGGAGCAGTAAAGGAAAGAAGTTCACGTATTCCTAGAATGATAGCTGCACTGCAGGCCTAGAAAATAAGCATCTCCTGTAGGAGCAGGAGGATGGGGTTCTCTGGAAGAAAGAAAGGTCTATAGAAGGGTGATCCTGATGGTAAAGATGGTGTATGGACAGAATGTTTGCGCCTCCAAAATTCACATGTTGAAATCCCATCCCTTAATATGATGGTATTCAGAGTTGGAATCTTTGGGAGGTAATTAGGATTAGATGAGATCATGCAGGTAGAGCCTTCATGAATGGGATTAGTGTTCTTACAAGAGCCATGACATCTTGCTTCCTCTCTCTGCTCTCTACCATGTAAGGACACAATAAGAAGTTGTACTCTGCAACACAGAAGAGGACCCTCATCAGAACTCAGTGGTACTGGCACTCTGATTTTGGGCTTCTAACCTCCAGCACTGCGAGAAATAAGTTTTTGTTGTTTAAGCCACCCAGTCTATGATATGCTGATGTAACAGCCTGGCCTAAGACAGATGGTAAAATGGAATAGAATTTGTCCAAGCCAATGTTTTAAGGAAAAACAGAGAAAGAGAGAGACATTTAGAAACTTAAAAATAAAACTCCACAAGAAAAATATATCTAAATATGTAGCAAACTCAAGTATATAATGGTTTTTAAATTTTTCTAAATTGTAAGAAAAGAGAACTCCATTTGACTTTGAGGAAAAGATATCCTCCTACTGGTGCTGAGTTTCTATCATTTGGCTCAGTAAAGAAGTGAAAGTATTTCAAGCATGTAAGTTAGACTAGCATTTGCACAGCCCTAATAACACAAAAGCTGCTTTTTTGATTTGTAAGGAAAACTTGACTGTAGTAGCAGAACAGAAAATAAAGTGGTAATCTTGATAATGTAAAAGGTTAAAATAAAAGAAGGTGGGTCATGGCAGGAGGAAGAAAGCTAGAGAAAAGAATGGAACATGACTCTCTCTTTATAAAGTTGGGAGTCGATAGATAACACGGAAAAATGATAACAAAACAAACAGGTGCAAGTAAATCATTTACAGTCAAAAAGATAACGAATAGAAGAACTAGGGGGAAAACAACAAGATAGGCATCTAGCATTGGAAGGAGTAGAGAAGAATGTCAAATATGAGAACTAAAACAGAAACATTTTAAAATATTGTGTTTAGTTCAGGCTGTTACGACAGAATATCATACATTGGCATTGGTAGGTTTAAACAAAAGAAATTATTTTTCTCATTTCTGAAAGTTGGGAAATCTAAGATCAAGGCACCTGCAGATCCAGTGTCTGGTGAGAGTATTCTTCCTGGTTTGTTGAGGGCTGTATCCTCATAGGCCAGGGGGAGGGGAAGGGAGGGACAGCAGGGGGAGAGGGAAGAGGAAGAGTGAGGGAGAGAGAAAGTTCTCTCCTCTTTTTTCTCTTCTTATAAGGGCACTAAGCCCATCTTAACAGCTCCACCCTCATGACCTAATTAACCCCCAAGTGCTCCACTTTCAAATACCATCACACTGAGGATTAGGGTTACAATATTTGAATTTTGAGGGGACACAAACATTCACTCCCTAGCATCAACTATGGAAAGTGAACCTGAGCCTGAAGAGAGGTGGGTAGATTACTGTTTTTTATTATATACTCCTCTCTGCTCCTTGATTTATTTTGAGCATATACTTCTTTGATTAAAACAGTTTATATACATTTCAGGAATCACCTCCTCTGTGATGTCTCTTCTGACCTCCCTCTAATAGTAGACCTGGTCATTTATCTATGCCCTGGTTGTACTTAAACCAGATGTTATGGCCTAAATTGTATCTCCCCCCAAAAAATGCATGTGGGGGACTCTAACCCCCATGTGACTACATTTTGGAGCTAGAGCCTTTAAGGATGAAGATTAAATGAAAAACAATACAGTTCTACTGTATAGCACAGGGAACTAGATTCAATATCCTATAATAAACCATAATGGAAAAGAATATTAAGAAGAATATATATGTGTATTTATATATGTATAACTAATCACTTTTCTGTACAGAAGAAATTGACACAACATAGTAAATCAACTATACCTCAATAAATTTTAAAAAAAGAAGTTTACATGAGGTCTTAAGGGTAGAGCCATGATGCAATAAAACTGGTGTCCTTACAAGAAAAGGAAAAGATACCAGAGCTTTCTGCCAAGTGAGGACACAGCAAAATTACAGCTGTTCAAAAGCCAGGATGAGAGTTCTTACCAGAACTCAACCATTTGACCATGCTGGTACCCTGATCTTAACTCCTAGCCTCCAGAACTGTGAGAAAACAAATTTCTTTGTTTAAGCCACCCAGCCTATGATATTTGTTATGACAGCCTAAGCTATTATACCAGATTTCACTGTCATGACTTGAAATATCTATCTCTTCTTCTGGATTGTAGACTCCTGAGAGCAAAGTCCCAAATTAACATAACTGTCATGTCCTGAGGACTTACTATGTGCCAATCACTGTACAAGATACTCACACACTATCTCATTTAAACCTCACAACTTTATAACATCAGAACTATTACCCTCATTTACAAATAAAGAAACTAAGCCTTGAAGAAATAATGTGGTTTGTCTAAATTCATTAGAATCCATTTATACCCAGATTCTCCACACTATCATACTGCCTTCTTTGTCTTCTGTTTCCTTGCCTCCTAGAAATTCCCTACATGAAGCTGATTTTGAGGGGTTGCCTGTAAATTTCTTGGATAAATGTATTCCAATCTCATTAAGGGAAAAGGACCTGTTTATCTTTACAATGATATATTCCTGAACTTAGTATTTTTGAACCCGTCCACCTGCCATGATAATAAAATGAAATAAAATGTAAAAGCCCCTCCTCTAGACAGATCCATCTATATAACTTACAGAGCTCAGTGCAAAAAGAAATTGCAGGGCCTACTGTCCAAAAATTATTAAGAATTTCAAGAGCTTCCAGGATGGTGAGTACATGGAGATTTGGGGAGAGTGGTGCATCATGGAAGCTCCACGCTCCTTCCTACATACCTTGCCCTATGCTTCTCTTCCATCTGGCCGTTCCTCAGCTAAATCCTTTTAAGATAAACCAGTAAACATTGCCCATTTTGGACACCCACCTTGCATTATTCAGAGAACAACCCACTCCATTGATCTCTCTGCAGCAATATGTTGAGATCTTCCTCGTTCCTTTTTCAGCTTCAGAGTCCTCCACTGTGTGGTTTATTCACCCACTCCATGCTGATAGACTTTTTCCCTGTTTCTAGTCTTCTGCTATTACAATAGAGTTACAGTAAATTAAAGAAAAAAAATTCAAGATGGCAACAACAGGGCATTAAGTGAAGTGCAGGGCCCTTCTACACACAGGCTCTTGTATAAATGTATAGTCACATGTCCATGAAGCCAGCCAAGCCCCTACCTGCAGTATTTTCAGCTACCTTTCTTTTGAAATCAATCGTAAGTCAAAGTTTCTCGTCATCACACATGAAATTGTTAGTCACACAAGAGCATAGGTTCGGGTAGAGTAAGGGTAATTGTGCATCACACACCTACTTCTTTCTTTATGGAAAGTGGTTATCTTTAAAGTGGATATCTTTATCCATTCATCTGTTGAGGGATATTTAGATTGCTTCCATATCTTGGCTATTGTAAATAATGCTATGAATATTGGGGTGCATATATTTTTTGAATCCCTGTCAAATGCTGGTTCTTGATAGACAAATGAACCACTTTCAGGGACTAGACAAACAAAGGGGAAGTGGGTGTGTGCAATGCAGGAGCCCCTGGTTCAATCCCTGGGTCAGAAAGATCCCCTGGAGAAGGGAATGGCTACCCACTCCAGTGTTCTTGCCTGGAGAATTCCATGGATAGAGGAACCTGGCAGGCTATAGTCCATGGGGCTGCAAGGAGTCAGACATAACTGATTCAATAACATTTTAAACATGTATACACACACACACATATACATACATACAAAATGGAATATTATTCAGCCATAAAAAGAACAAAATTTTGCTATTTGCAACAACACAGATGGACCTGGAGGGTATTATGGAGGGTAAAATAACTCAAACAGAGAAAGAGAAATATTGTATGTTTTCACTTACATGTAGAATTTTAAAAATAAAACAAACAAATATAATAAAACAGAAACAAACTCATAGATACAAACTAGTGATTATCAGTGGAGAAAGGGGTGGGAGGGCAAGATAGGGATAGGGGATTAACAGGTACAAACTATTATGTACAAAATAAATAAGCTAAAAGTATATATTGTACAGCACATGAAAAATAGCCAATATTTTATAATAACTATAAATGAAGTGTACTCTATAACAATTTGATTCACTATATTATACACCTGAAACTAATATAGTAAGTAAATGATACCTCAATAAAAATAAATAACATAAATAAATAAGATACAAGGATGTAATATACAGCATAAGAAATATAGCCAATATTTTATAACAACTTTATATGGAGTACAATCTATAAAAAATATTAATCATTATGTTGTACAGCTGAAACATATTGTAAATCAACTATTCTTCAGTTTTAGAAAAACAAACCGTGGACTTCTTGGTGGTGCGGTGGTTAAGAATCCTCCTGCCAATTCAGAGACCATGGGTTCTATCCCTGGTCTGGGAAGGATCCCACACGACAAGGAGTAACTAGGCCTGTGCACCACAGCTGCTGAGCCCAGCGCTCTGGGGCTCTTGACCCCCACCGCTGAGCCCGAGTGCTGCAGGCCCCGGAGGCCATGCTCTGCGACAAGAGGAGCCACTGCAATGAGGAGGCTGTGCACCACAAGGAAGAGTAGCCCCCCACTCACTGCCACCAGGGAAGCCCAAGGACAGCAGTGAAGACCCAGAGCAGCCATAAACACATAAATTAAAAAAAAAAAAAATTTAAATGCTGCCAACCCTAGCAAAATTATTCTTTATGGAGTGCCCCACTCTCAGTCAGTAGTTATGGAGTTTTTAAACCAGGAATTGCAAATCCAGTACCTCTAGGAGCCAGACATGGATAAGTGAGGTCAGCCAGCTGAGGACTCAGGAAACTGGAGAGCACTTGTGGGTCTCTACTGCAGCTGTTCCCTTGGTCCAGCTGGTTCTTAGCTCACACCAATGAGGACTGGTGTGGTCAGAATTTCTGAATTTTCAAGCAAATCCAGAAATAGGTTTATCCCAAATTGTAAACATTAGCAACTAATTTTAATAATTACAAGAAAAATATGGCCAAATAAGAATTGTCTGGGGGCTGGAAATGGTTTGAGAGCCCTTAACTTGAACCCTCCATGACAAAAGATTAATTTTATCCTACAGAGTTCTGAGAAAACTAAGTTTGGGCCAGAGTCCCGTAAGAATCCAACACTCTTAAGAATGCTTAAGTGGCTAGGATGTCTGAATGAGGAAGAGCAAAATGTCTGGAGACATTTTTGTTTGTCATGATGGGTGGGAATGCTATTGGCATTTATCTAGTGGGCAGAGGCTAGTTGAAAGTGAAAGTCGCTCAGTCATGTCCGACTCTTTGTGAACCCATGGAGTCCATGGAATTCTCCAGGCCAGAATACTGGAGTGGGTAACCGTTCCCTTCTCTAGGGGATCTTCCCAACCAAGGGATCAAACCCAGGTCTCCTACATTGCAGGTGGATTCCTATAATGCCGAGAACAGTTCCCACAGCAAATAGTCATCCAACCAATATGACAATAGTGCTGAGGTTGAGAAATCAGTTCTAAGGCACTGATTTACCCCCAGAATGTCTCTCTCAGGCAGAGCTTAAAATACAGCTCCTTGGGTTCCCACCCAGTCTTAGGCCCTGTGAATAACACTCAGATATGTACATTTTAGAAATCTGCCCAGGTGATGTTAATGCATGCTAAAATGTAAGAGCTATTGACCTGATATAATAGAATCTAAAGAACTCATTTATACCTAGAGAACTACCATCACATGTTTAGCAACAATACATGTTTAATGATAACAGAGAAAACTTTTCAGCTGCAAAATACTGCAGAGACAAAGCAATAGCATCAGAATAATCCACCCACAATCACAACCTGCTCCAAAAGTCTAGGGGAGTTATAAAGAAGATAAACTGTCATCACAGCTTTACCCTCTAAGTAGAAAAGATAATTTCCTAGACTGCTGAAGGCATTTTTTAAAAGTTTATCAATATGAAAAACAAATTAGCTCTAAAAATCACAATTTTAAAGGCAATCTGTATTCCTAAAGTATCGCAAATTCAAGAATTTGAAATTGAGATATAGGAAATTAAAGAGAATTTATTATAAATATCCTTACTACCAGTACATGTCATAGCAATGGGAAACTAATTTAAGCTTTAAAAAGCAACCTGTATGTAAGTTTGTTTTGTCATGTTCCATTAACCCTAAAAGTGTAAATTTTAAAAGAAATACTGCCAGGAACTCTCCCTCTCTTGTGGGGTGCATTAGAAGCTCCCTCGTTCCAAAAAGGGCAATAGATACACTTTCCTTCTTCTCTGTCCAATTAAGTCCCCTCTAGAAGGAGTTGCTCTTATTCACAGAAATGCATCCCACCCCTTGAAGGTTGGGAATGTGTGGTGGTCATCATCCCTGGACATAAATGGAAAATTCAGGTCAGAAGCATAAGCACAGATAAGGGGAGCTTTGTCCCTGGGTTGATGTAATGAGAAATTTCAAGGCTGTAAACCCAGATAAGCAGTTTGAGAGAAACAACTTCCTGGGCAATAAAATTATTGCCTTGTTTGCAAGAGTAAGTTTTTTCTGACTTGGGGAATAAAAGGCATTTTTGTGGACTGTCAAGCCCCCTGAACTCTAGAAAGGCATCTAGAAGATAAGGGAGACAATGGAGAATGCTTTCACACTCTGGTAAACCTACCTTGTTTATAACCTTTGTGCTGGCCTTTTTCATTTCTTTTGGAGGAAACCAAAGTTAAATTAGCCATACATAAGCCAAATTGCCATTACAGTATTGCTTATTCTCAAACCCAGATAAGCTTCTTTGGTCTGGACTAACTCAGAGTGAGTAAAAAGGTTAAGAGACACAGTTTACCCTGGGGAGTAGCATTCTGTGGGTTTCACTCCCAGAAGCAGCAACACATATCCACAGAGGAAGAAGAGCCATCAAAATCCTTAGACAAGACAACTAATAAGGACCTACTATATAGCACAGGGAACTCTATTCACTACTCTTTAATGACCTATATGGAAAAGAACCTTAAAAAGAGTGGATATATGTATATGTATAACTGATTCACTTTGCTATATGCAGAAAGTAATACTGTAAACTAACTTTACTCCAATAAACTTTTTTTAAAAAGAAAACAAAATCAAAAACCAAAAATCCTTAGAACATTACAAAAAGAACTCTCTCAGTTTTAAACTTTTTTACAAAAATCCTTAGGACAGAAAAGACAACATCCCCAGGGCCTCCCCTATCCTCCCAACATCACCCTATTGACATCCTTGATAATCACACAAGGCCACCCAGGCCCTTTTTCGTCCTTGGGACTCTCATACCTTGTCTCAATGCCTATCCCTCATAGCGTTCAAGGCTTTCTACCTCCCTCCCCAAAAGAGAGATATTCAAGGCTCATTCTGCTCAGTTCTTTGAAGTTGAGGAAATTAATGTGACAGAACTCACTAACGCACAAAAAAAGCAATTTGTTACCTTTGTGGGGATTCAGAATATATCACCTCCAAATATGCCACTTAGGCATCCTGATTATTTTGAATTAGGGTACTTGAGAGTTTGTGCAAGAAGAACAGTCTGACTTACATATGACCTCCTGAGAGAGAGATAAATCTCCCATGTAAAAGATACCCTGTGGGCTTCCCTCTTGGCTCAGATGGTAGTGAAATCACCTGCAATGCAAGAGACACAGGTTCGATCCCTGGGTCAGAAAGAAGCCCTAGAGAAGAGAATGGCAATCCACTCCAGTATTCTTGCCTGGAGAATTTCATGGACAGAGGAGTCTGGTGGGCTACCATCCATGGGGTTGCAAAGAGTCAGAAACAACTGAGTGACTTGCACTTCACTTCAGAAGGTACCCTGTAGCAGGAGAGCAGAAGGCAGCCCTGGTACACCACTGTACATATGTAATTAAAATCGTTTTATTTCTCTTGTTAATATGTCTTTCATTACTAGGGGTTCTCAGCCAAGAAACTAGAAGGATAGAGAGAAAATAATTTTTCCTTTCCTACACCTCCTTCCAGAAAATATTTATATTTAAGAAGCTGTTAATAACAGAAAGGTAATTGTTAATCCAACATAAGTGATCTGTAAAGGTAAATTTTCAAGGACCAAATCTCCCTGATGGAGATCTTCCACCCCCCAAATCATCTTGGGTAGTTAGAATGTAAGCCCTGGAAAGATGAATCTTGTAAAGACAAGTCAGCTGGAGAGTTCTCTACTGTTAAAATCCCATTGAGAAATGGAAATGCCCTTCCCCAAGATTATGTTTGAAACAGAAAAGTTAGATAGCATTATACTTGGAGCCTGCAGTACAAATTCCTTTATCTTCAAAAACAACAACAGTAAATTCCCAAAGAGAGAGCACCTCGAACTGAAAAAGCAACCAGCCATTTTCCACTACCTTTGCAGGGAATGAGGGGAAATAAGAAAGACTGTCTCCCCCTTGGCCTCCTTCTGAACCAGCTTACCCACCTTTGAAGCTGAACTGCTTCCAGTGCAGATATCACAGGTGTTCGTGGTCTCATTAGCTAACTGTCTCTCCACTAAGAATAGCAATGGTTTTAAAGCAGGCTGTTATGTAAGGAAGAGTTTCCTTCTGTTGTTATAATACATATTAAGTTACAGAGCTGAGAATGTGGCAAATATTTTCAAAACCACAAACAGAAGAGGCATCAATGAAAAAGAGCTGCAGCTCAGAGTGAAAACACTGGAGAACTGAGCCTCCCTCCTGCTCTAAGAGACAATTTCTGCCCTTCAGGTTGTGCGGTCCCAGCTGAGGCAGGGAAAGGTAGGTCGAACAGCCTTTAATAGTTTACAGCTGAAGACCATTTAGATATCAACCTTTCAACAGAGAACCCAGGTGGCTTGTGGGTAGTGGGTGAAACACAAATTCTAATCTTGAGTCATAAGACTAATAAAGTTTAGCTCTAAGATATAGAATAAGTGCTTTGCCTGCCATTAAGGGAAAAAGGTATAAAGAAAAGAGGGAAAGAGAGATGTAGCACTTCCAATTCTGTCAGTTGGTTATCCTTATTCACTGAAATGGAAGCTGTATGTGGCAGGGCCTTTTGTCTGTTTTACTCACTGCTGTATTCCCAGCACTGAAGCACAATGAGTGGTACATATTAGGCGCTGAAAAAATATTTTCCAAGTGAATCAATATATTATTGTTGTCTTGAAGAAGTCAAACAGACAGCCCTTAGGGACTATTTCTTCACTGATTATTTCCCTATTTGCCCCACAGCATTGCTACCCTTGTCCACAGAGCATGAGTGCCTGAGTGGTGTGTGAAAAGAAGCTGATAAAATGCCGATGGTGATGCACTGGAGGAAAGCCGCAAGGCCTGAAGGTACAGATGCGGGGTCGCGGTGGAAGTTTCACTGGTCAGAAGGTAAGGGTGGCCAGAGCTACATGTGAACGCAGAAATGCAGATGCTAGAGGAAAGGAAGAGTGGCAAGGACAATGACAGCGGCAGCCAACCAGAGGGAGTTTGTTTAACCAGAGTAGAAAGGCTGTTTAAGCAGCCAGTTTTCTGCTGGCTTTGGCCTAGAGCCTAGTGAGAATGAGCTACCAGCTACAAATGGAGCCGGGTAAGAGGAGGGCGAGCAGAGGAAAGTTGAAGAATTAGGGCAGACTGGTCAAAAAGGACTAGCCATTTTTAGCCTTCCATAAAAAAGAAGAGCAAGAGGGACAGAGAGCACAAAGAACAGAAGAGAATCTTATCAGACATCCTAGAGCTTCCATGATGGTCTCAATATTGTATCCTTTTATTGTTTTCACCGAAGGTATTGTGGCCTTGGTTCTCTGAAAAATGAAGACTTTGGAACTGGTAAGTTGTTTTGTTTCATAAAAATTAATTTTTGTTTGTTTTTAGAAAACCAATAGTAAAGTATATACTGTGGATTCTGAATTCCCCCATCATACAGTATCAATGTGATGGTCAGGTTTCAAAGCTCCTGAATATCTTCTTTGGTGTGGGTTACACTGTCTTTGGTGCCTCATGTGGCGGTGAGGGGCCATCCACCAACTTCACAAAATAATCTCATGATCCCAAAGCCACCCCCATTGTATTATCAATGTGTATCAAGTACTGGCCTCGCCCTGAAGTGGACTCAGCCATATATAAGTTGGATCTGAATTCCACATTGTGATCTCCCACTGCTATATCTTGGGCTTTTAAGAGAACCTCTTTCATTATTCGGGCCTCTGTTTTCTGGTCACTGAATTCCAATTGAGCCAAAGTCTGGTCAAAGGACATTCCTCATGTCAATTTTGCCAAATACCACATCTTTGCTGTACTTTGTCTGGAACAATGGTAGATTTCAGCTGGTATCTGAGCAAGTTCTCCAGGCAGTTGTGAAGGATACACAATTTTATTATTCTCCCATTTTCAAGAAATTTCAAGAGAAGCACTAGTGTGGATATATGATTACGGTGAAATGTTGTAAGATGAAAGAAACCCCAAGATCAGCTTCTCCCTCACATCCATAACACATCCAAACATTCTGGTCTTGTAGCCACCATCTTTCCTGGGACTTGTAAGTTGCTTATTTAGGAATGTGATTTGGGGAGCAATAGGGCAGGACAGGGAAGGGGAACAGGGAGGGAAAGATAATCAACACAAGGATTTGAAACTGAGCTGACAATTGCTAAGAACAACAGTGCTTTCTCCTGCCCAGACCTTCCGAAGAACTGATGGAAAGCTCCTCTGAACTGTCTACAGAAGGGAAGACATGTTAGAAAATTAACATTGATAACAGCATTACCTGATTTGCAGGTGTTGGTCAAATTTTCCCACTTGTCCTCTCCTATTCTTTTTTCGTCCATGATCCAATCTGGGGTCAAATGTATTCACAGTTCTCCTGGCTCCTTCATGTCCTCTGATCTGCATGAGTTCCTCAGTCTTTCCTTATCATGACCTTGACACTACTGAAGAGGACTGGCCAGTTATTTTACAGAATGTGACTCAGTTTGGGTTTGCCTGATAATGTTTCATGATTCAACTGAGGTTGTACACTTTTGGCAAGAACATCTCAGAAAAAATATTGTTCACTTCTCAGTGCATCATATGACATTAATGTGTCTTACTAGTGGTGATGTTCATCTTGATCACCTGGTTAAGGTGGTATCTTCTAGGTTTCTCTAGTGTGAAGTTATAATTTTCTCCTATATAACCAATGTATATCCTGTGGGGAGATTCTTTGAGACTATGCAAATACCCTGTTTCTCCTTATACTTTGCTTATTGATTTTAGTATATACATCAGTGGTTCTTACCTATAATACTTACTACTAGATACTGGCCTAATGTTGACTTTCTGTATTCTTAATTCCTTCTACATTTATCAATTGGAATCACAATCTAAGAGCTAAACTTGCCTTTAAATACTTCTGAGAGTTTAACAGCCCTAGATAAAGGTATTGGTTTGAGGCTTGACTAAAGGAATAAGTGAGAAACAGAACAAATGGTGTGAGGAGAGGGAAGTTAGGTACTTGCTGGTGGTTTTCATTTAGGGACCAATAATTTGACTTGTTATAGGGAACAGCCAGAGATGAGGAATGCATAGTCAGGAAGTGTTTCAGGTATGAAACATAAAACAGCAGTGTCTTCTATAGTAAAAAGAAATACATTTATGCAAATGTCCCAAGATTAATATCAGAAGAGAAGAAGGGCATAAAGGTACCAGTCGCAAAGATGCAAAATAAAAGCAAAGAAGAAAAAATAAACTTGATACATCCGCTTACAGGAAGACAGAGAAGTTGTCTGAGGTGAAACGAAAAGGGGTGGAGGAGAGATTTAAGAAGAAATGAAGGTTTTAGGTCACAGCTAGTGATCCCAGCAAAGAAAATTAGGAAAATTAGCCAGAGGTGGAAAATTCCAGAACCAAGAAAAGGAAAAGATGGGTCTTGCTGAATAGGGGTATGACAGTCCCAGTTCAGGACAAGGGCCTTGTCACTCAGGGATCTGGGAAGAAAGAAATGGAAGGGAGGGAAGAGAAGAGAGAAGGACAAATAGAATGTAAAGGGCATCCTGGCCATGAGTCTTTTAGTTATAGTGACAACAGCTGAGCTCAAACCACCTTAAGCAAAAAGATACTTTGTGGGCTCCCACACCTGGAAAGGTCAGAAAAGGAGCTGACAGAGGGTTGCCAGCCCCCAAAACTCAAAGTTATAGGCCCATATCTCACCCTCTTCTCCCTACCCCACCACACTACCCCTCAGTTCTTTTCCCTTTTGGGTGTTGGCCTTACTGCTTCCCATCTCAGATGGGCTTCCTCTGTGCAGACAGGGAAGCTGGCTGCCTATATCGCAAAGCTTCCATTGTCTCAGCTTGGCAGCTCTGGCATAAGCACAGACTACTATATTCCAGAATCTCCTTGTCATGACCAAAGAAGAATTCTGATTGGCCCTTCTTGGCCCACACTTTGAACCAGTCACTGCTTCTAGAGGGATGAAATATTGTATGACTGGCCAGGCCTGAGTTAAATGTTCACACAGTGCTTGGGAACCTAGGTGGGACCAGGATTAATAGAATCACTTAGGATGGCAGTTATCCAGAGTAAAGATAAGTGTTCTTACCAGAACAAGGGCAGGCAGGGCTGCTCAAAACATCAAGAGATGCTTCCTACTGAAGACTCCCAGGAAGAACTTCTGGAAATAATAATAGTTAACTTAATTATAGTAATAGAGAATATTCATTAAGAGTTTACCATGTGACAGGCACTGTCCTGAGCCCTTTATGTGTATTAAATCTTTAAATCTCCTAGCATGTCTGGATACTATTTTTATCCCCCTTATATGGAAGAGGAAACAGACACAGGTTGGTTAAGTCATTCATCCAAGGGCCCACAGAAAAGAAGTAGTAGAGCAAGGACTTCATCTGGGCCGTCTAAGTGAAGATCCTATGCTCTCAACACTGACATAGGATCTGAATACAGTAGACATTTGAGAAATAAAGATAAAATCAAGTAAGAAAAAATACAGAGTTTGAAAGGAAGCCACAAAGGAGGGTTGAATAAATCCCCCCAAAGAAAGTATAAATCTATCAAACCCTGCGATATTATAGCACTTATAGGCACTTAGAGTGCTATAAAAATACTGCTTGAAGAAGTCTAAAGGTAGGTACTAGAAAAGAATAATGTAGAAGACCAGTCCATTGTATCCATGGGGAATTCAGATAAAGCTATTGATCATTTTTTTCCAAATTTTTGCTATTGTGGTAAAATACACATAACACAAAATTTACTTTCTTAACCATTTTAAGTGTATAGTTCAGTGCTATTGTGTATATTAACACTGTTGTACAAATATCATCACCATTCATCTGCAAATCTCTTTTCATCTTGTGTTGTTGTTCCGTTGGTAAGTTGTATCCACCTTTTTGTGATCCCAGGGATGGTAGCATGCCAGGCTTCTTGGTCTTTCACTGTCTTCCGAAGTCTGCTCAAATATCTGTCCATTAAATCGGTGATAGTAATATACCTGTTAAACACTAATTCCCCATTCCCCTCCTCTCTCCAGGCCCTGGCCACCACCATTCTACTTTCTGTCTAAGTGAATGTGAGTACTCTAGTATCTCATATAAATGAAATTACACAGTATTTGTTTTCTTATGACTGGCTTATTTCACTTAGCATAATGCCTTCAAGGTTTATCAACATCTTACCTTATGTCAGAATTTCCGTCCTATTTAAGGCTGAATAATATTCCATTATGTGTATTTGCCACATTTTCGCTTATCCATTCATCCATCAATGGACAAGTCTGCTGATTTGTTATTCTTCAGTGGTGGAATAGAGAAGAATTTAAAACATGTTGTTTTATTTACTAGGGAAAGAAATAAATAGGCCATTGTTGTTATCCATCTTTTCCTGAAAAATACCCCTTGTACTTGCCGCAACTTAAACTAATTGCGGTAGACCAAGAGTAGAAGAAACCCCATGTTCATTGCAGCATTGCTTACAATAGCCAAGATACAGAAAAACTTAAATGTCCATCCATATATGAATGGTAAAGAAAATGGGGTATATATACACACTGGAAGATTATTAATCCATAAAAAAGAACAGAATTTCACCATTTATAACAACATCAATGGACCTTGGGGGCACTATGCTAAGTGAAATATTAGAGAAAGACAAATGCATATGGTCTCTCTAATATGTGCAATCTAAAAACCCGGCCTCATAGATACAGATCGGTGGTTGCCAGAGGAAGGGGTTGGGAGTGGGCCAAAGGGGTAAAGGGAGACAAAAGTTACAAATTTCCAATTATAGAATAAATAAATCATGAGGATATAATGTAAAGCATGGTAACTATAGTTAATCATACTGTATTGAACATGTGAAATTTGCTAAGAGAGTAAGTCTTAAAAGTTCTTATCACACACACACACAAAAAAAATTCTGTGTGTGTGGTGATGAACGTGAACAAGACTTACTGTGATGATCATTTCCCAATGTATACAATTATAGAATCGTTTTGTTGTACACCTGAAACTAATATAATGTTGCATGTCAGTTACACCTCAACTTTTTAAAATGTGAAAGTTCATGTAAAGCACTAAGTCAATAAAAATACTGGTTACTATTAATACTATAATTATTATTAGAAATGTATCAGCCCAGGAATCTATGCTTTTATTAGTGTTTTTCAATACATTTATATAATGTGGGAAAAGGGTAGAAGGCAACAAAAACACCAATACTAAACCAAAGCTCCCTGTGACACACATAGTTTGCTTGGATAACATGTGTATCTTTATAATAAACCTGAAATCTTGAGACTAGAGAATGTCTATAAAAAGCTTTTGGGACATGTACAGTGCTGGAAATGAACCAAGCATTACTGCTATCCTAGGAAATCAGTTCCTTGAAGACTGCTTCTGAAAGTGTGGTTCAGAATAGTCAGCCCAGGAGCCTCTGAGCCAGGCAGCAGCGGTCCTGGGAGGTTCTGATCTAGCTATCATTCTCTGGGCACTGCACTCCACCCTTGTCACCAGTGGCTTAGAGCCCCGTTACTCTTTGCCTCAAGAAGCATGTTGCAAGATGACCCAGACATACAAGTGCCCTCTAACTCTCCATACTATTTCCACAGCTTTGAACTTGCACCCAGTTTGCCCATGTATTTCTCATCTGTGAATTTTTCCCAGTATTTTCTCCATTTCCTCTAACCCCAAGGTCCCTCTGACCTCCTTAGGGGCTGCTGCATGTTCTACAAAGACTCAGAGGGGCATTTGAATTGGCACGCTACATTCTGACAAGCATACAATTCTGACTATAGCAATCTTCCTCAAGAAAGACCCTTAAACTTTCCTTTAGTCCAGTCTTTTAACCTTTGTCATTTCTGAATATAAACATTAAGTCCAAGACTGAGCATGAACTGTCCCTTTTCTCAATCCATCTCATTTACAAATGAAACACTATCCCATTTTTAGACATTTGGAAGCATTTCTCACATTTTAAATTAACTGTGTTCAGCAACCTTTACAGAAAATTCTATTATATTCTTACCTAATCTTATTCACTAAAATTTCAACCTGCTATTTGTCGAGGGAGAGATTACTTCAATACTGGTTGTCCTCCAGTATCTTTTCTCCCCTTCTCTTACAGTGAGGGAACCCTTGATTGGTGGACATTACATGGGACATCCAGTGTAAAGTTCAGTATAAAGATGGCATTGTTCAACCTCCTGTACCATTAAGCATGGCCGTGTTACTAACAGCTGGCCAACTGCATATGATGGGAGGTATGTTCAACTCTGGGATGTGTCTTAATGGAAGAACAGGCCCATCTTTCTTCCATTGTCCATCATGCTGCTTGCAATGTGGGTATGGATGTGCTGGTGTGTCATATTGGACTGTTTGGGTAAGGGCAATATCCTAATTATCACAGAACTATGAGATACAACGTGGATCCCTGAATGACTTTATGGCTCCATGCCATGTCTAGAACAATCTATTTCTTGACTGTAACATGAGAGAAGGTAAATTTCTACCTTATGTAAGTCACTGTTACTTTGAGTCTCTGACATGCAGTAGAACCTATATAATAAATACATCTGTAGGTACACTTGATAGAGATAACCCTAAGTATAGCAGATGTAGTGGAAATGCATAGAGAATTTGAAGGAGCCCTTTCCTGTGTTTGCGGGAATTCTCTATTTTGTAGACTTCAGTGAATGACCCTGATCCTTGATTTCACTGTCTCTGGAAGTTTGGGCTCAAGTGTGTAATCCAGTCTTGGCCAATCAGGTGCTTCTGCTCAAGACTTTAAATCTGCAATGAGTGAAGTAAAGGAGCTGGAAGGGTCAAGTATTCATTTGTGCCCTCTGGAGCTTCCAGGGGCACCCAAGCATTTAGTGGGAGCAGCAGACATTTTGCTATCATATGTCCTCAGACATGATTTGGGCTCTGAGTCTTACCTGGGTTTTAAGCATGGCCTACCTGGAGATGCTTGACTTACTCCAAGAGCCTTTTGAGAAATTGCTTTTTTGCTTAAATCAGGCAGAATTTCCCATTTGCAACTAAGAATGCTGACCTATATGCTCAGGGGAGAGCTACCACACAATTATGGTAAAAAAAAAAAAAAAACTCTATATGTTTTTTCTTTTACAGCTGTTTCAGTTTAATAATATATCCATATAACCGCTAAAAGCTACTGAATATTTTTCAACTTTGACTATCATATTCATATGATTTTTCATCCTCATACTAAAGACTAAGACTAGAATGAACCCTGGGGACTATGTTGTCTAGTTCCTTCACTGAGGGATACTGAGACACAAAGAGGTTTTCTCATTTCAGTGGATGAAATTTATTTCTATGCATGGTCTCTGATAACTTCCCCAACTAAATCAAAACCATTCCAAATTAAGGGCCTATCTCTTCTTACACTGAAATTTTATTTTAGGAATATAATGAGTTACTTCCGTATTCCATTACATAAACCACCAAGGGAAATAAAAAGCCCATTGGACCCAGAACTAATCCTAAGAAAATATCACCAATAGTCAATAAACATGAGAGGGAGACAGTTTATAAGTTTCCCTCAGGGCAGCCCTATTTTTATGCATTGAAAACAAGCATGGCTTTTGCATTTGCTTCCACAAGACCTTCTAACTAACACCCAAAAAAGATGCCCTTTTCATTATAGGGGACTGGAATGCAAAAGTAGGAAGTCAAGAAACACCTGGAGTAACAGGCAAATTTGCCTTGGAGTACAGAATGAAGCAGGGCAAAGGCTAATAGAGTTCTGCCAAGAGAACGCACGGGTCATAGCAAACACCCTCTTCCAACAGCACAAGAGAAGACTCTACACATGGATATCACCAGATGGTTGACACCGAAATCAGATTGATTATATTCTTTACAGCCAAAGATGGAGAAGCTCTATGCAGTCAGCCAAAACAAGACCGGGAGCTGACTGTGGCTCAGATCATGAACTCCTTATTGCCAAATTCAGACTGAAACTGAAGAAAGTGGAGAAAACCACTAGACCACTCAGGTATAACCTAAATCAAAACCCTTATGACTATACAGTGGAAGTGAGAAATAGATTTAAGGGACTAGATCTGATAGACTGCCTGATGAACTATGGACAGAGTTTCATGACATTGTATAGGAGACAGGAATCAAGACCATCCCCAAGAAAAAGAAATGCAAAAAAGCAAAATGGCTGTCTCAGGAGGCCTTACAAATAGCTGTGAAAAGAAGAGAAGCAAAAAGCAAAGGAGAAAAGGAAAGATATACCCATGTGAATTCAGAGTTCCAAAGAATAGCAAGGAGAGATAAGAAAGCCTTCCTCAGCGATCAATGCAAAGAAACAGAGGTAAACAATAGAATGGGAAAGACTAGAGATCTCTTCAAGAAAATTAGAGAAACCAAGGGAACATTTTATACAAAGATGGACTCAATAAAGGACAGAAATAGTAGGGGCCTAACAGAAGCAGAAGATATTAAGAAGAGGTGGCAAGAATACACAGAAAAACTGTATAAGAAAGATCTTCATGACCCAGATAATCACGATGGTGTGATCACTCACTTAGACCCAAACATCCTGGAATGTGAAGTCAAGTGGGCCTTAGGGAGCATCACTACAAACAAAGCTAGTGGAGGTGATGGAATTCTAGTTAAGCTATTTCAAATCCTGAAAGATGATGCTATGAAAGTGCTGCACTCAATGTGCCAGCAAATTTGGAAAACTCAGCAGTGGCCACAGAACTGGAAAAGGCCAGTTTTCATTCCAATCCCAAAGAAAGCCAATCCCAAAGAATGCTCAAACTATCCCACAATGGCATTCATCTCACAAGCTAGTAAAGTTATGCTTAAAATTCTCCAAGCCAGGCTTCAGCAATACATGAACTGTGAACTTCCAGATGTTCAAGCTGGTTTTAGAAAAGGCAAAGGAACCAGAGATCAAATTGCCAACATCCACTGGATCATCAAAAAAGCAAGAGAGTTCCAGAAAAACATCTATTTCTGTTTTATTGACTATGCCAAAGCCTTTG